>NC_134484.1:212611147-212751718 GCF_040206685.1 Ascaphus truei | reverse complement strand
GACTATTTTAATGGTTCACAAGCAGGATTTATACATAAGGCAGGGACAAAAATACAGTTGTCATCTGTTACAAATATGGGTACACATCTAAATTTACATGTAACCTTCACATAATGCCTTTTCTGTAGAGCTTAAAACATTTAACTGCTGAGCAAGAGTAATATACAATGGTGACTTATAAGGCAGCCCTATCCTCTGTAGCCTTGTTTTAACAACATTTGACAGGCACTAAACAGTTGGTCTAAAAGCTATTTACAATAGCCACTTGTGAAAATAGCAAGGCCAGCGTATTCTGTTTAACCTTATCAATTCCAGAGCTGACAGAAGACAGTTTTAACCTTACTAAACCTCCTTTTGTTCTGAAAGAACAAACCAATTGACCAATCCCATTTATTCTTCTGCAAACCACTCAGGAGAGGAAAAACTCCAAGGGAAAAACCTCCAAGAGACCATGTGCCTACAGAAACCTATCTCTCTTAGGTATCTCGTTTGATAATCAGAGATGAACATATGGGTGGTTGACGAGTACCAAGACTATTGGTATTTCTCGCTCTCTTTGTGGGAGGCATCTACATAATGGTCGAGCTAGAAGCAGAAACATCTTTCTTTGGCAAAAATAGAGCTGATTACACTTTTAGCCATCTAGATTAATTCATACACACAGAGTAATAAACCTGCGATTATCCTAATTCCGTAAAGAATTTAATTCCCAATACACCGAGCCAATTTTCAAGGCCAAATGTAAAATCAAACTCTTTTGTTTCCTCTCTCATTCTAGATTAAATTTCTGTTAGAGTATCCATATCATGGTGTATACTTTTTGATTGGGTGTCAATATAAGAACAGCATTCTTTACCCACTAATTTACAAACCCCTCCTTGTTCTGCCATCAGATAACCCAATGCCATACAATTTTGCAAAACTACTGTTCTTATCTATTGCTGAGCCTTAAAAATAGCGTCTTTTAGTATCGTGAAAAACGGCATCTATATTGACTACTGAAAAATCTCCTTTTGCATATAAATCATACATTCCTAAATGGGTATTAGACCTCCCGCTACTCTCTTATCTGAGCCATTTTTAATAGTTAATGCCTTTCAATTTCGTATTCTTTGCTTAGGTATGATGAACATTATTTAAATTCTATTTCTGAGCATAAGTAGGGGTTGGTGTGGGTTAATATTTCCTAGGAGCGACTGCCCAACACATACATCTTACATACTACATTTACTCAGAATATCGAAACAGACAAAATGGCTGCCATAGTCAAAATGGTTGACTTGTGATCCTTTCCTTGTGGTTGACACACGCCCTTGGGTGACCTCCCCACCTTCCTTATATCCAATCTTCTCAGCCCCCCTCTTATCCTTTAGAGACAGTCTTTTTAAAGAACAGTTAACCATATCATAGTCCTGCCGGACCAAAAAAATAGTCCCATAGTGCATAACTTGATTCCTTTCTGGCCATTGTATTGGCCCAGTTGATTTCTTTTTTCGGCCTCTTCTTCTGGGGGACTGCTGACATCTTAATCACCAAAAAGAGACATAGCATCGGTGGGGGGATTGCAACGCACTTCAGGACCAAAGTTTTGCTGTTCATAACACAGAGAGTAATGAGTAGGACAGACACACATACAAAAAGATCCACTAGCTTCGCTCCCAGCGAAATAATCTAACACCCAAGTCCCAACAAATCCCAACCCTCATCTCAACCTTCAAACACTGGAAACACTTTCCCAAATAACATAACCTGGTCTAGTTGCAGGATAATACTTTATCTATCCTTCTATCACAGAGTCAATAATTTCCCTAGGGTAAACTTGTATTTCTACTCCCTTCATAACAAATTTCTTATATATATAGTTCTACAAATATCTTATAGCATCTTGTCTTTTTCCAAGGGGTTAAATATAACTCTCGTGTTCCTGGGGTGCAATTTATTGGGTATGTATTGTACATTGGGATAGATTGCACCTAAGATGTGGGCTTTGTTTACCATTATTCCATTATATAACAAAATATTCTTGTTACTACCCTATCGTCTTCATGTGGCCACCACTTAAAGTATATAAACCTAATAGAATAAACATTGTAATTAAAATAATAAAACCTGTAAAAAGAAAGGTTATTAAAAAGTTCAAAGTTCATATGTTGAGGTCCGAATTTTCTTCCTATGAACTTGTCTCCTTTTTTTTTTTGCTTAGTGCCGGGTTTTCTTATGAACCAAAACACCAACTGAGAACGGCTGTGTCTTTAGGCCTTCCCTCCTTTGTTGAGGTTTAATTTGAAGCGACTGTGGGTGCACTTGTGTAACATGGATCCGGGAAAAATACTCTGACTGGGTAGAATCTGGAATAGGGCTTTCCACTTTAGATGAAAAGCGCTTTTGTGTCACCTTTATCTTCATCTAATTGGAAGGACTGCACCTGGACATGAGACACTCAGACAATTGCATTAGTTTCACACAATAGATGCTGATTAAAATCGTCTGTTTAGAGCATAATCATACAACATTAAATCTAAAAGGTACCTAGGGTGACCATTGGTCTTCCCATGAGAGAAAATGATATCTGATTGTCTCATTAGGCCAGGCCAAATACACCTTTATATTTAAGGGATCAATCACAAGGCAAAACCGGCAGAAAAACAAATGGCGGTTCATTCGGATAAGACCTTGAAAACTCACAAACACAAGAAACAGAGAATATACTTTGGGGGACCTTATACTTATTAGGAAAATAACTTGGGGAGATTTGGGCTCGAAATCCAGAAGTCTGGGGGGCACAGGGAGGCCCTGGTGTAATTCCCACTGCGTACCGTCAAATCATGCCTGCTTGCTGGGGAAAATTAAGTGACTACCAGCACTTTGGCTCCACAACTCCTGCAACCAAAATAATTATATTTCCACCCAAATATCCCCCTAAAACAGACACACAAGAAATTTCACAGTTCCGCTAAGGGAATATGACATAGAAAATAACAGGGTCAGTTCACTTTCAGGCACTCCATATCTGAGCTGGGGCATTGGAATGCTTCTTCACATGCAATTCACCAACCTGGGTTTAAATCACAGGACAAACACAATGCATTGCAGGTTTAGAACACATACAACCAACATGTAGACACAAGAGCTTGCACTCCTCCATTTGCACCTATCATGTGGGGTTCTAAAACCTTCTCTTCTCTAAGACACCAGCTAAGAATACCTTGCTGGCAGACAAGACAGGCCAAAATATCTCCTCCCTTTTCCCTCATGTGCCAGGAGACTCCCCTGGGCAGCTATTTCTCATAAGGGGCCACCCATACAAGGCAATCCACTTATAAGTTTGCATAGACAGCTGCATGCCCATGAGGCAAAGGGAATACACAGAGAATGCATTAACTAGCCCACTGGGCTTACACAGTTAACCCTACATACACAGTTCCTAGTTTATACCCATATGGGGGTATAAAAAGGAAAAATGACAGGCAACATAGTAAGGTACAATATTATACCCAAGAGCCAAGAGCTGACACTCTCAGCCCTTGCCATATGGTTTCATGGGCAGCCAGCAATAATAACAGCAATAACACCCTCCTTTTGTTCACTTGTATTACATGTGAACAATATCACATAAAGGATAACAGCATTTAAAGCATAACCTTAATGGAATTGCTTGATGTATAGCAAAACTAACCTAAAACCTTTGGGTATAACATTTTCATTAGAAATCTCAAAAGAACCCTACTGAATATAAATATAATCTGCTATAGTCTTCTGACAGAAACTTTTAGAACACAAAATAGCATCTGATTTGCTGAAAGAACAACCTGTAGCATAAAAAACTCATAGACACAGATTTAAAGATGGGACACATTTGGGAGAAAAAGATGGTTAAAATGATAAAATATTAAATATTTGATCAACTTTGCAGAAAAATAATTCCATAGAGAACCCTCTGGTATATTGGCAGACCTGGCTAGGGGCCATTTTCCTTGTCCGTTGCTTTACTGCTATTTCGAGGTCTGCACACTTATACATGGCTCAGCACTAGAGTTTCTGTGCTGATTACATTGGACTAGTGGTTACTTTATCCACCTGTTCCCACTGCAAGACACTAGTTTAGTGATTCTATGCAGTTCATCAGTGATCCAGAACATTACATTGGGCCTCATGCAGAGAGCATCGTTATTTCAAAACTCGCCATTTTTTGTTCAATTTCGCGCAGAAAATGGCAGAAAATGGCGAGTTATGAAAAACGCGCCATTTTGTTTTTTCTATTGCTAAAACTCGCCTCGCGGCTGGCGAGAACCTCCATCTCGTCATTTTTAAAACTCTCCGAATGCAGAGAGGTGCGAACGGCATGTAGCGGCTGTTCGCGCCAAGAAAATGGCGCGATTCTCGCATTTTTGCCGCGCCAGGAAAAGATGGCAAGATGGCGCTCGCCGCCTATAGTAAAGGGGAAAAAAAGGCGCGAATTTGTTTTTACACGTTTCTGAAGCGCGCATCTCGCCAATTTAAACTCGCCACACGCATCCATGTTAAACATAGCAGAATTCGTACTTTTCTGCATATGGAGAATAAAACTCTCCAAAAAAGCTACTTTTTATGAAATTCGCCAATTTTAAAATTCTATGCTCTCTGCATGAGGCCCATTGTGTTCATACTATAGTATCTGAGCGTTTAATATTTGTTTTAATCCCCATTATTTTACACGTATATTAAAGATTTAAGTTTTAACCACTTCGTTACCCACCCACCAGGTGTTTAGAGTGCTCATTCTGGGTTACTGTCCTCTGTTTATTGGAACTCTATATTAATCAATTTACACCTGTTTCCATTTCAAGCCATATAACAAGCTCAAATAACTCTCTGGGCTTCCTGCCAAAACCTTGTAACAGAAAAAATGGTTAATTACTGGTTACTGCAATACAATTTGGGACAGCTTGAAATATGCAGCTCTTCACACAGCCCGACAATGTTACTGGTATTCAAAAATTAAAACTGGATCTTTGTTAAACAGAAAATTGTAGGCTTTAACATATACTTTTAGATAGTTTAGTTACTGGTTATACACAAAAAGAGCACAGAGCGCAGACATAAAACAAATAGAATTTTATGTTTTTTTCACACATTCAACCAGTTTTTTTTACAAAAATAACAGACACATAATTCCTCACCTACTTTAATAAATAGGAAAACAAAACAGTTTGATCCTGCAGACTAAATTAATAAAGATATCCCTTTTTTTTCCCTTCATATCATAATTAACTTTTTTTTTTTTTTTAACTAATTTTTAAAATGCTGAGCTTCTAGTTAGCTTTGTGTCTAGAATATATTTCACCTGTTATTCTATATAACTTATTCACCTGATTTTATCTGTGGAGATTTAGAGGAAAAGAATTATAATTCTGGTTAAGGAAATAAATCGCCTGGCCAGTACGATAAACATCCTTATTATTCCAGTGACTGGACTGTTTACAAAAATAATTCATCCTGTCTTTATTCTTTTTCTCCCCAGATACCCAAAACTTTCCCCTGCCCAGTGTAAATTAGTTTATTTATAGTGGTGGTGTACACCTTTTAAAAATTAAATTTCAACATGAGCAATTAATTATATTCTTATTTTAGAATCATTTGCAAGTCCTGAATAGTCATTTTGTAACCATACAATACACCGGTATTCTTATTATTCAATGCAAATAACACTTTCATATACTGTAGATATAATTCACCCAGATTCTTGCAAGCACACACAGGGATTACTTAATTTTTTTTACCATATCCATACTTAAAAATAAAACATTCTGAGGGAAAAAGAAACCTATACCTGTTATACTCTTGTTTTCCACTTTTCAATTCAGACGGGAAAATATTATTAATTTAAACTTAATATATGCTCATACTCAGTTAATGTTGCACAAATAATTTGAGTTTGCATGTTCGTTTTTCCTAAGAGCCATGCTGCCATTCACGATTTTGGTACATTCCTATGCCTGTGTAAAAATAGCTGGAGGAAAAAAGGTGGGGGCTACTTGCAGCTGCTTATTACAATACATACAGGCGAGAGAGAGACAGCTGATTTTGCCACTGAAAGTGAGGGAGGGGGTTGTGCGAGGGCTGACAGGTTAGGGTAAGTTCATTAGATGACAAAATGTTAGTGCCCATAATGAGTTTATACAGGAAAGAAATCTTAACACTTTATGCGCACGTATTAATAAACAATTATTAACTTAACTTTAAACAATACTTATATTAACTTAACTTTAAACAATTTTTAACTTAACTTAACTTAAATTGCCATGCTATTTGAAATCATATACCGTTCGTTTTACTTATCAGGGACTTACACTTGATTAAACAATAGGGACTCTCACCCTTTGTTACATAAATCAGAGACTTACCCTCGATAAAACAATAGGGACTCTCACCCTTTGTTACATAAATCGGGGACTTACCCTTGATTACAGGGACTTACCCACGATTAAACAATAGGGACTCTCACCCTATGTTCTTTTGCCCTTATAAATTTAGGTTGTTTAGTTTCGCAGAGGAAAAGGTGAGAAACAAATAAAAAGAATCTTTACTCACCCTTTTTCCTGTGCGAAATTCCACTTCTGTCACCAAAACTGTTAGATCTCTACAGATTAGGTCCTTCTAGGGCAAGCAAAACATAACTTCTCCCGAGAGCTACTGAAACACAACGGATATGGGATGCTTTCAAATAGTATAGCATACGAGCTCGGAGCTGTAAGAATTCAAGGAGGCTCGTAGTTGAATTCCCACAACTGAATTTTAATGGTTCACAAGCAGGATTTATACATAAGGCAGGGACAAAAATACAGTTGTCATCTGTTACAAATATGGGTACACATCTAAATTTACATGTAACCTTCACATAATGCCTTTTCTGTAGAGCTTAAAACATTTAACTGCTGAGCAAGAGTAATATACAATGGTGACTTATAAGGCAGCCCTATCCTCTGTAGCCTTGTTTTAACAACATTTGACAGGCACTAAACAGTTGGTCTAAAAGCTATTTACAATAGCCTCCTGTGAAAATAGCAAGGCCAGCGTATTCTGTTTAACCTTATCAATTCCAGAGCTGACAGAAGACATTTTTAACCTTACAGGGCTGTATCTATTTAGTGGGCTGCTCCTGTGTCTTGTCAATCTGTTGGAGTTGGAGTGTCTGGCTGGACAGTCAGACTGTGTGAGCTAGCTAGGTTCCAGAGGATTAGGGCCTAGTTAGCAAGAGGTGGACCAGTGCCTCTCACCCTGCCTAGGGGGTGAGGGAAGAGCAAGCCCCACCCTGAGCGCCTGCAGCTTGGGGTGGAGGCAGGGACACAGTGAGCACCCACAGACCATCCTGAGGGTGTGCAGTCTGAGGAGAGAAGAGACCCTGTACCTGATACCAGCGTGTGTGCTGCTACTGCTGCTGATGTGTGCTGCTACTGATCTGCTGTGAGTACATTAAAGAGAGCTGCTGCTGTTTTTAGAAAGAACTGACTGAATCTCTCTTCCCTGAGTGGGAATTCTCTGTAAGGGTTCCACCCCATATCCCTGGGGCTTATAGAGATGGAGGCATTGCATCACTAGAACCAGATGAAGGCATATACCCCAGAAGCCTCTCCCTGTTATCCACAATACCAACGTGGGAGACTCAGGCCCTCCTGTTCCTCACAGGTATGCACCACCATCATACACGTAATCAGCCTCACTACACTCTAGAGGTCCAATCTGCGACCGGGGGGGGGGGGCATGGGTTACATTTGGAGGAAAGCTTCTGAGATCAAGAACAGGACAGGCTTTCAGCAAGGCAGAGCAGGAAGAGTGAAGTGCACCTTCCGTGCAAGTACTGGAGAGAGTTGGGCATGTAATACCAGGGGAAGTCAGGGGAGCGTGGATTCCCACACAGTACACCCTGGGTGCCCTAAGAGGGTGTTATAAGATGGGTGTGGGGCTATTGCTGTCCTAGTCCCTTGAGGCAGGTAGTGTGAGGCAACTGGGGGGGTTAGCCTGTTAACTTGTCCAGGGACCATGGCCCAGGGCCCGCACTATGAGTGGCCAAAAGTAGGAGACGCCCGTACCTCAGGGAGATGCCCGGAACACTAGCCAGTACCCACATAAAACACACCACAGAGTACTTGTAGGAACCGTCAGCGAGTGCGGTGCACAGAGAAGGAGTTCTGCCTAGCCTGGGGTATGCCACATCATATCAGTGGGCAAACAGTCAGAAAGAGCATGCAGAGAACGTTTAGTGGTGGCAAAAGAAAGACGAATGGCGCACAGCCAGGGAGCCAGCTGGCTCCCTGGCTGTGCGACATTCGTCTTTCTTTTGCCATCACCTGGACTGTGGATTACTTCATGGCTGGCACGCCTGTTCTACACCCCTGGAGATGACGTGAGTGGGTTTCTTTATGGGTTTAGACTGTCATAGTTAAGTTGGACAACTGTCATTATGCTTACAAAAGTCTATATTGTACCCACCCACTCCCACTGGTATCTCCAGGGTTTTCATTTATAGTCCACCGAGTTGGATGGATTTCATCTGGGTTGAGCACCCTAATTTTTTCTACCTAGAGAACGTTTAGTGAGCAGTATGAGAGCAGTCAGTGACTAGGAACGAGCTATGCACTAGACACTGAGAATAGTACAATTATACATTTGGTGGGCTCATTAAAGATGGCGGCCGTCACTACATGTGCTCTGCGGAGCAAGGAAGAGTTACAAAAATGGCGACAGCAGCGCCATCCACGGCCCAGCAGTTAGCAGCCGAACTAAAATGGCGACTCCCGCCAATCCTAGATCGCTCACGTGAAGCGTGCAAAGAGACTGTCAGAGAAATGTTGAGGGAGATGTGCAGGGGTTTGGCGCCAAACCCAGATCCCATGCAAAAGGAGCGGAGCGGTGCGAAAGCCGAAAGCCCACCCACCTGTGCTGTGACTGGCCAACAGACAAGGCCACGTCACACTGACTGAGAGAAGGAGTGCCCCTCCTCTTGGTTCCACCAGAGGGAGGGGGCACAAGGAGAGCCAATCAGAAGCGTCCTCCCCAGCGAAGGGAGGGACAGGAAGTGAGAGCAAGGAACTTCACTTCTGTCTGACATTCACAGAGAGATAAGCTGAAACATTGAACTGTTCCACCCCTGAGCAAATAATGTCAGAACTAAGCATGATGGTCTTTCAACTCCCAGGAGGCTTCCTGGTGGTGGAGATCTAGGGCAGAGAGTACCTCCGGTGTCTGTGCATCCACTGCAGGACACCCGGAATGGCCGCAAGCACCAAAGCACGATGCCCTCAATGTGGCACGTACTACTTATGGCCTAACGAACCATGGCCCATGCTAAAGACCCCTCGGCGTGCCTCTCCGGGAACCCTAACGGAGGTGACGGAGAAAGAAGACGAGGCTGCCCTAGTTCGCTTCACCACTGCTGAGGTGGGAACCAAGGCCCAGCCAACTACAGAGCCGAGCGGAGATCCGGCGGAGAAGAGCACGATCGAGTGGAGGTACCGGAGCGGGCCCGTTTCATACCACTACCCACTGGCAGGGCCGCAAAAGAACCCGGTGACTCCCTAGCGGAGGATCCAACCAAGTCGTCTTCGGAGGAAGAAGATGGCGTCTCATCTGTGGCGATGCGCTTACCGGCGAACCACCCCAGCTGTAAGAAAGATGGCAGTCCACTTACCGGAGAGAGGGAGCAGACGAGTCCGGACACCTCCCTACAGCAAGCGCTGGTGCGGCCTGAGGCCCGCAGAAGTTCAACGGCCATGGTGACTCCCAGTGTGGCAGAGACGGCGTCGGAGATGGATCCAGAGGGACCCGAGTACATCAGCCTGCAGCGGTGCGGTAAGGAGACTCCACCACCCCCTTACTTCTGCCAGGCAAAGACGGACCCTGCAGAGGACGAGAAGGAGAGGTGCGCGGCCTACTTACCCATCTGTATACCCGATGATCCACCACTGCCCCTTCCATCCTCGACGCACTTCCGGTGCATGACCACGGAGCGGATGGGGATTCTGCGGGCGGCCATGATGACATCACTTCCGGGTCCGACTGGAAAAGAGGCCCTGGAGCACTCTTCTCCCCGCGGAGAGCAGCTATGGTCACTGCAATGGCCACCCTGCGAAGCCAAGGCCCTTCCAGAGGATCACGGGGCTCAGCGGAGAGAGTAAGCAAGAAACTGCCCACTTGTCGCGGTATTACCCGCTTGCTGGACATTGAAATGGACATTGCCCCAGCCCCAGTCCCTAGCGCCCTTGCCCCGGCCACTGCCCCTGCCCTGTCACGAGTCATGACACCGGGACCTAGTGGGGATAAATTAAGTAAGAATCCCAAGTACTCTAAAGATTTGAAGGATTGGGAACAAAGTGACGAGGGGTCTGATGGGGAAGTACCATATGATACTGTGATACGTATGCCTAAACATGTACCTTTTTCTCCTGTGCCTAGGAGGAGGGCCAGAGGCTCCCATACTACTGCTGAGGCCGTAGGTAAAGTGGTTCACAAAATGAATACTACCAACTACATAAATGCCAAGGGTAGACGCAGCTGCTCGCGCTCTATGGAGGCGGGTACGTCCGGTGTCTCATCACAAGCTGAGTCAGAGACAGGTACTTCTAGCCCCATGTCAGAGTACAAGCACCGTGACAAGTGGTGGGCACACCTGTTCACTGGGTACCACAAAGGTATGGACCGCACCAGGTTCCTGTTGATTAGGAACAACATAGTTGATCATTGGTGGGCGGTAGTTATCTATACTCCTGAGGAGGTGGTGGATGAATTAGAACACCGATTTCAGGAGATAGAGCAAGGGATCATCCATCCTAAGGGGCCTAGCATATTGTATGATGACATTGCTCCTGCAGAACCAGAGTTTTGGGTACTGCCCAGCAGGGCGGGTCCTAGGAAACTGCCCAAATTAAGCAGAGTAGACAGAGCCATAGTGTTTAGGTTTAGGCAGTTCCATGGGTATGAATATCCTTATGTGCCTGAACCCATAATGAGGGAAATAGAGGAGAACAGAGATAGTTGGCTCAGAGCGGCCGTACAAGAATACTTGAGAACAAAGTTTGGTAAGTCTGGTTACCACAATGAAGACCGTATCAGTGAGGTGGTCCGGGCCTGGAGTGTGGGGTGGTGAATATACATGCACAGTGTGATATACCGGCCAGAGTCTGGGTCGGTACAGCCCTACTACTGTCGCGGCCGAGTTTATTCGAGCATTTGCCCGGTCTCGGCCGCAACAGTAACCTGGCGCGCGCCCGGAGGAGAGGCCCGCCGATCGGGGCTTCCCCCTCTCCTCTCCGGGTCCGCCGGGTCCCCCGGAATCCCTGCCACCGTCCCCCACATCGCGGGACACCAGGGCTCCCTCGGGGAGCCCTGGACGCGCGTGCAGGGGGCGCAGGCACCCGATGACTCATGACCGCGCATCGGTGACGCGCGGCACGCCGAGGGGATGCCACTAGCAAGCCGGGAAATCTCCCGGCTTGCGGAACTGGCCGCACTCTAATAAAGTGTGCCGCCAGTGTATATTATCATAACTGACCATAATGGGAGGAAGGTACGAAAGCCTGACCCCAAACATTATCATTAGTTGTTCTCCCCGTTGGGAGTTACTGTTACTGTTACGCCACCTGGTGGTTGGCTAAAGAAATAACATACATTGCAATGTGTTTGTTTCCCAGGTTTGTTCTCCGCAGGATGGTGCTGCTAAAGTTAGGTCCAAGTGGGGACCATTGGATTCCACCAGAGGGAGAGTGTAGCCCCGGTAAGAAATAGTAGGCTACATATCTTTCTCCTACTGGAGTGAGTCCTGTTAAGGGCAGGCGCCAGTAGTAATCATTGGTTTTCCCCCCACAAAGCCCTGCCTTGAGTGATGGAGGTAGGCTCCTGACTCTGTAGCAGGCCTGAGACAGAGGGGAGGTCCTGCTGACATCATGAGGGGCAGGGCTGTATCTATTTAGTGGGCTGCTCCTGTGTGTTGTCAGTCTGTTGAAGTTGGAGTGTCTGTCTGGACAGTCAGACTGTGTGAGCTAGCTAGGTTCCAGAGGAGTAGGGCCTAGTTAGCAAGAGGTGGACCAGTACCTCTCACCCTGCCTAGGCATATACCATAGAAGCCTGTCCCTGTTATCCCCAATACCAACGCGGGAGACTCAGGCCCTCCTGTTCCTCACAGGTATGCACCACCAATATACACGTAATCAGCCTCACTGCACCCTAGAGGTCCAATCTGCGACCGGGGGGGGGGGGGACATGGGTTACATACACATGATACCCCCTCTCCCGCCCGTCCTTTTTTAGTGCAGCTCTCTCTGAAAAGGAAATAAAAAATGACTGCAGTTAAGTGCATATAATGGCATTATGTACAGTATTGCTACTCCATATTGGACTATGCAGTTACTAATATCAAACTACTGTATACTGGAACTCATTATACATTATAACTACTGTATAACTACTGTAAAATACTCTGTAACAAGATTGGTAGTGCAGCTCTCTCTGAAAAAAAAAATAGGTGAGTTAAGTGCATGCTGTACACTGTAAAACAATCTGTGCCATACTTACCTGTATCATACTGGACTTGGTGTGCCTGTACTTACCATACTACAGTACAGTACTGTACCATACTACCTTCCTGATGCATGACCATTACGCTCTATCACAATGGGCAACACAGTCGCAATATGGTCGATATATTTATTACATCGTTCGAGGGTGAGTACATTGTTCCAAAAACTCAGTATGCCATTCGCCAACTCATCCATTTTTGAGCGTTTCACCACTTTTCGGATATAATGCTTCAGCTGATGCCAGACCATTTCGATAGGATTGAAGTCTGGCGATCTGTCATTGTAGGGGGAAAAGAAGGAAATAAATTTGTTAAAGAGATACACAGTAAACAGTGGGGAATAATGAGACACGGTTACCGTACTTACTCGCTGGCGTCTTCACCCAGTTGATACAGCAGGCAAGAATATGCGTAGTTGACGCGGTGTGTTTGGGATCATTGTCCTGGTAGAAACAGTGACCATCTGGGAATTAACGTGTGATGTATTCCACAATCTCAGGCACTATTTGCTATTGGAAAAAAACTTTATTCATGATTGCTGTAGCAAGAAAAGAAAAGTGCTCAAAAAACTGCACACTTGTACAGTACAGTGCATAAGGCTACAGAATGTGACTTTGTGCATTATTTTACCATCAAAGATGACGTTGCATCCTGGTCCACGCCTAGAGATGGCACCCCACACATGCATCTTCACTGGGTGTTTTGGACGTGGCTTCATAGATATGCGTCCTTTTTTGTGGAATGCAAAGGTGGCAAATCTCTCCAGCGATACAGTAGACTCGTCAGTAAAGATGCAATCCTGAAAAGTTTTGCTACTGTCAATCCATGCCTGTGCCTGGACCACTCTCTTGATCTTGCTAATGTCCCTTATCATAGGGTATGCTCTGTAATGACAAGGAATAATTTTATAGGTACAGTACAGTTTATTAGCCACACTTTTACCTCCTGTACTGTCCAGTACTAACCTCACATGTCCACATTTCCATCCAATTTTGCGTCTCATCTTCTTGATGCTGGTCTCTGATACGGTTAGATTGTGATTTTGATGAAGAGTGTCTTTGACCCTAAAGACACTCTTCTCATCATTCTCTTCACTTATTTGGTCAACCAGAAGAGTTGTCTCCCTACAGGAAACAACAATACGTTACAGTAGGCCACAAGTACAGTACATAATTAATGCTCAGGCCTACAGTATGGCTAAATATATACTACTTTAATGTAATAGTTATATAAATATACAGCGATAAAAATAATAATAGATAGATATAGAATAGAGTTATATAAATATACAGCAATAACAATAATAATAGATATATAATTACAATAATAACAATATAAATATAAATATATATACCACCACTATTAAGGTTATGGTGGGTAAAAAAAGTGACTAAAACTCTCCACAGTAAAGCATAAAGCAACTGTAAATATTCCTGTATATTCATTTGCATGTCTTAGACAGGTCTGCAACCCTGTCTTTCACCATTATCACCCAGCAAACAGCACTTCTACTGCAGAAAGGGATTCTGGGAAATGACATGCAAATGAGCACACAGTGCCACTTTTTATCTCATGCTCACATTACATGAGCAACCCTTAGCCAATGCATGCTGCTTTAAACACAGGTTTTATGCAAGGACTTGGGAGATGCAAAGTCAGTTAACCAACTCACAGAATCCCTTGCTGCAGTAGAAGTGCTGTTTGCTGGGTGATAATGGTGAAAGATAGGGTTGCAGACCTGTCTAAGACATGCAAATGAATATACAGGAATATTTACAGTTGCTTTATGCTTTACTGTGGAGGGTTTTAGTCACTTTTTTTACCCACCATAACCTTAATAGTGGTGGTGATTACCTACTCTTATCTCATTTGAGCAAATGTCAGCAAGCCAACCTCACACTGATGATACCCATCAAGGTTGAAACATGTCTGTGAGTGGGATAACTGACTTTGCATCTCCCAAGTCCTTGCTTAAAAGCTGTGTTTAAAGCAGCATGCATTGGCTAAGGGTTGCTCATGTAATGTGAGCATGAGATAAAAAGTGGCACTGTGTGCTCATTTGCATGTCATTTCCCAGAATCCCTTGCTGCAGTAGAAGTGCTGTTTGCTGGGTGATAATGGTGAAAGACAGGGTTGCAGACCTGTCTAAGACATGCAAATGAATATACAGGAATATTTACAGTTGCTTTATATATATATATATATATATATATATATATATATATATATATACAGTATAACAGATATGTATATAACATACAGTATATATATAATAGATATAATATTAACGTTACTGAATGTGTGTGTGTTTGTGTGTGTGTGTGTGTGTGTGTGTGTGTGTCAGAATGTGAGTAAACTGTGTACTGTAATGGGGGATTGTGAGTGCGTGAGTAATAATGAGTAATAATGAAGTGAGTGATAATTAAGGAAAGAGGTGCAACTAAATTTCAAATAGAATTGATTATAAGAATGTAGGAATGCAATAATGATAATTGAGGAAGGAGGTGCATTACAATAACAAATTGTACAGTACAATTTATCTAATAATTGCTAGGAAATATTCTGTTAAAAACAATAAGCCATCTAACCAATAAAAGTGCTATTGCAGTACTGCACGGTACAGAAAACATACATAACAGTATTCAAAATACTTTACAGTACTTACGTGGTAGTTACCGTTGCTGTCCTCTTGACTTTTTTGGTCTTTCCGTGGGCATGATAGTTCACAGTGGCTGCTGGTACAATGAGGCCAGAAGTACTTAACCAGAGTTGAATATCTGCAATTCGTTGTCCTCGCGTGTACATCTCCTTTATTCTCATGCTGAGATCTATACAAATCTTTTTAACAGGCATCACTGCGTGTTGAAAGAAATACAAGCACAAGAAAGTATATTCGATGTTTAGTCGATGTATATTCAATGTGCAGTGAATCCACAAAATGGATGGTGTATTTATACTGTAATGAGTCACATTAGAGTACGCCTACTTTTAATACCTGCACCTCATCGCCATGCATAAAAGGTGACACACATTGCATAGCCTCCCACTCGATGATCTGTATCTGAGCTTGGCCTTGTCCAGGTACTTCATTGTGCATCTGCTTCCATGGATCTACCCCGATTCTACGGATGCAAGAGCCTACTCTCTTCTGCCGTGCCTGTTGTGCCGAAAAAGCGAAAGGCTAAGGCTAATAAAGAAAATATTCTGACGACTCCAAAGGCTAAAGCTTTAAAGAAGCCTTATTATGTCAAGAAGAAATTCGCTGATTTAGACATAAAGCAAAACAAATGGAAGCCAACCCATCGAACCAACAGAACCCACAGGTCGCCTCCTCCATCACTCCTCGACGATGCTGCCGCTGCTCTCCCGGAAACCCACAGGTCACCTCCTCCATCACTCCTCGACGACACTGCTGATACTCTCCCGGAAACCCACAGGTCACCTCCTCTATCAATCTTTGACGACGCTGCCGCTTCTCTGCCGGAAATCCACAGGTCACCTTCTCCATCACTCTTTGACGACGCTGCCGCTTCTCTCTCGGAAATCCACAGGTCACCTCCTCCATCACTCTTCGCCCTTCTCTCCAGGGAACCCCCATCTCATCCTCTTCAGCACCCATCCACCCAGATGTCAACAGCACCCCATGCACAAGATCCAGCTCGTTAGGTCAGTTGCTGAATGGGTTAAGTGTCTATATCCCTGGGAACTCTATGCTGGTAAAGATAGATCTTCTTTTAGAGACCATGCTAAATATGGATCAACGGATGGAGAAGATGGATCAACGGATGGAGAAGATGGAAAGCGCATGGAGAAGATAGAGACTGACATAGCGGGGATACATAATTTGCTTGGAGTTCATGCCCCTATATCTCTGACGCAGGAGCAGGAGGGTGGCATGGATGGGATGAATGGGACCTTCAACCTTCCATCACCAAGGGCACCCCCTCCATCAGAAGAATATGTGTTCATGTATGCCGTTGACGAGGATGACATTACAACCCCGTCAAGACCACGCCAGGAGACAACACAGACAAGGCGACCAAGACAGGAGGAAAGCATCCTCCCAGACAACCTACCCTCGCCTGCTGCCACAAGCACACCCGGTTACAGAAACACACTCAATCCCAGAAGCACACCCGCTCCCAGAATCCCACCCACATATGCTTGCATTGAGACGGTGCCCGACATCATATTGTGCGAGCTGTCCCAGCCACTCAGGGGGAAGTATAGGTTTGCAAGTTTTGGTGTAGCCCGGAAACATGCCATGTACATTTTCAATTACCACGTGCCCTACGTGGTGTACTGCGGGTGGGCCCACAATGTAAACTACGAAGGGAATCACACCAAAAAGGCTCTTCCTGAAAATTAAAGAAAGACTATTGTGGAGGAATTGTGGCGCTATTTTACAATTAGCGATCATTTAATGAAGATCGTGAGAGACTCCATAAATGGCATTTTGCGGCATACATGACATCATCCCTGGAAGGACGATCTGCTGGGGATCAAATTCGCTGTGTGATTGGTCGTCTGTTCAAATGTTGATTCATTTTTGACTTGTTTATTGTTTTAAGTTGTATTCTTAAATATTTTTACTTACACCATACACCTGTAAATGTTTTCACTTGCTGTACTTCAATAAAAAAAATGCAGCTTGTTTAAAATTGTATTCTTAAATGTTTTTACTTACAGTACACCATAAATATTTTTTTACTTACTCAACCCACCAATAAAAAAAATGTGGATTGTTTTAAATTGTTTCATTGTGTCTCCTTTGGGGGGGGGGTGTTTAACTGGTACTGTTGAAGTGTGTGCAGGATTACTGTACAATAGTTACGGTAGTAAACACAAGAATTTTGCGTTTCAACAAGGTTCCATGAGGCATAATGTACAGTACTGTACTGTATACTGTATGCATGCGCATTACATCAAAACAGTATTAAAACGCAGAATTAGTATTATTATTAGAACACACATACTGTAATAGATGTACAGAATAAATGCATACTTTTTATTTTCGGGGTTTATTATACAATACAGTATGTTATAAAGTATTGTATACTTTATGAAAAAAACAGCATTCTGTTTCAGGTTTTCTACACTGGCGACACACTTTATTCGAGCTCGGCTAGTCCCACGAATTCGGGTATACTCGGGTGTATTGAGGTTTGTGACTGTTTTCTGCCCGAGTGAATTGCGTTATTTTCCAGGCAGGGATTGAAGCATTTTATTCCCGCTGGCTGCAATACTGCACAGTATATATATATATATATATATATATATATATATATATATATATACTGCATTACAATTCATGAATTTATGCCATCTGGTAGACACGCGAAGCATTGCAGCCTATTAAATCCTAATCATTATCATTTAACAGATCAGCCGCCCGTCAGCCAGGCATGAACCCAGGCTGGGAAGGCAAACGCAACGGGGCTTGTCAGAGGTGAGGAGCGGCGCATTCCAGGTATCTGCCAGGTACATACTGGGTATTTGCTCGAATAAAGTGTGTCGCAGCAGTATAAAGCTCCCAGTTATTCTATCCTAATCAATAAAAATGGCACTGATTCAGATTCAGCAGTGTGCAAGCATCGTTACAAAAAGCGATATTATCCATCGAAATCCCTCCATTTGCCATTCTCAGCCTGATCACAAAGTTTCATTTCTGAGGAAAAAAAATAAAAGTATTACTGTAATGGTTGGTTCAAATTAGTCTGTCCCCTAAAGAAGTTCCCGCAGTCCCCTCGGTCAGTCACAACAATAATTTTCTCTGGGGGCGTCTCTTGTTAACATACACGCATGCGCCTACAGTAGATGTGATGAGATGCATATGCATTTCAACAAGCTTCCAATGCTCATGCGCCTAGATGTCCACCAATTGTTCAGTATCTACTGTAGAAGCTGCTCAGCCAATGATATTGCTGGACTACATTTTGGCGAATTGTGACTAAAAGAACTAAATAACCATAAGCAAAGCGATTGATTACAGGAGAATCGCTTTACTGTGCATTGATATTAATATGGTAAAAAAAATAATTAAATACTGCAGCTGTTCCCACTATAGACGTTGCCATTCAGTTGGCGCCGAGTCACTGCCAGTCCCGTAATCTTGATTATACAAGTAGTTGACAGGTGAAAGCGGGCCTGCTACACCTGTAGTTGACAGCTGATGAAGCTGGAAATCATTTTGGTACCTGCAAGCTTGCTGGTATCTGTATGTGAAATCCTGCTCAGGCTGCAGGTATCCAGGTGGGGATAGATAGCAAGGGTTGCCGGTCAGCAGGTTTTCACTGACGGTCGGACCGTAATTGGAAGCCGGGGCTGGCGCTGGCACTGGCGAATTGCTTGCCTGGGACTGACGATTCTTAGTTGGTTTTGTCATGACCTTTCACCTTTTGAAGTCTCCATGATCAAAGATACTGTAAAAATCTGGCGCAACACACCAATACCCTCCTCCTGTAACTCCGGGTGCAGGAGCAATACGAAAAAAACCACGGATCGATACATAACTTTTTCCTTATTGCACGCTTCCACACACGAGCAACTGGTGAAAATTTGTAAAAGTCATAATTTTCGATAAAATATTGATAAATTTGACCAACTGTGGCCATCTTATCATCTGCTGCATTAATTGCAGCCCATATTAAATAAGCGTACGTTATGTTGGGTTTTTTGAACATGGACTGCAGTGGTGCACTCATCTCGGAACTCTCTGAACAATAGAATAGAACACCAGACACTGTGCATTGAGTTTTTAATATGAAAAGCCTAAATTGATACAGTATTGTAACTTTTTCAGTACCAAGGTCAATTCACAATAGACCACTGTGGTATTTTTATAAAAAGTCGACACATTAGCACATGTAGTGTACACATTAGAATGCATTACAATTCATGAATATCTGCCACCTGGCGGATACGCGAAGAATTGCAAACAAATAAATCTGAACCACTATCATTAAACAGATCAAGCGTGAGTGACGCTGGCATGAATGCGACATGAATACGGCATGAATACGGCATGAATATCGCATGAATGCCGCATGAATGCGGTGAAGCGCGTGGCATTCGGAAAAAGTCACCAAAAAAAACGAGAAGTGTTAAAATAAAAGCGGCCACGGATGTATACTGTAAGATCAGAACACATGTAATCAGGAAAATACATTACAATTAAAAGGGAATACACATTGTACTGAGGCAGGGGAATAAAAATACATTTAACCATTTTTATAGTTTATTTATTAATTTATTTATAAAATATTTTACCAGGAAGTAATAATGTACATTGAGAGTTACCTCTCGTTTTCAAGTATCTCCTGGGCACAGAGTTAAGACAAATAATACATGTTTACAAATACAGTTACATAAATGAGCAGGGTATACATTATATACAAGACATTTCATGCACTGTTAAAGATAATATATATTATGGGTGTATGAAACAGTTACAGACCAGATTAAGAAAGATTTGAAAGAACTTAAACTGGTGGTGGATGTGAGAGTCTCTGGTAGGTTGTTCCAATTTTGGGGTGCACGGTAAGAGAAGGAGGAGCGGCCAGATACTTTGTTGAGCCTTAGGACCATGAACAGTCTTTTGGAATCTGATCTCGGGTGATAGGTGCTGCATGTGGTAGAGGTGAGGAGCTTGTTCAGGTAGCTGGGTAGCTTGCCCATAAAGAATTTGAAGGGAAGACAGGAAAGGTGAACTTTGCGCCTAGACTCGAGTGATGACCAATTTAGTTCTTTGAGCATTTCGCAGTGATGTGTGTTGTGGTTGCATTGGAGAACAAAACGACAAATTGAATTGTAGAGGGTGTCAAGTTTGTTAAGGTAGGTTTGGGGTGCTGAGCCATATACTATGTCTCCATAGACAATAATTGGCATTAGCATCTGCTGTGCGATTCTTTTTCTGACCAGGAGACTTAGGGAGGATTTGTTCCTGTAAAGTACCCCTAGTTTGGCATTGGTCTTGGTTGTCAGGGTATCAATGAGCATCCCAAATGCTAAGTGGGAGTCAAACCATATGCCCAAGTATTTAAAACTAGTAACAGAAGTTAGGGTGGTGTTAGTGTTGGTTCTAATCTGGAGCTCAGTCGCTGGAAGCTTTAAAAATTTAGTCTAGGTCCCAAATACCATTGTTACAGTCTTGTCAGTGTTAAAAAACAGTCTGTTTTGGGAAATCCAGTTTTCGAGTCTCAAAAAGTCAGACTGAAGTGTGTTGAAGGTCAGAGAGGCTATGGCTGTGTGCATATAAGATTGTGTCATCTGCATACATGTGTATTGAGGCTTCCTGACAAGCTGTGGGAAGATCATTGATGAACACTGCGAAGAGTAAGGGCCCCAGAACAGAGCCTTGCGGGACGCCACAGGTGATATCCAGGGGGTTAGAGTTAGAGCCTGAAATGGACACATGTTGGGATCTACCTGATAGGTAGGACTGAAACCATTTTAAAGCATGCTTCCCTATTCCAGAGCTCTGGAGTTTGTTAAGCAGGATAGCATGATCAACAGTATCAAAAGCCTTTGCAAAATCTAGGAATACTGCACCAGTGAGTTGACCCCGTTCCATTCCACACTGGATTTCATTGCAAACTTTTAGCAGGGTAGTTACGGTAGAGTGTTTGGGGCAAAAGCCAGATTAGAATTGTGTAGGGAAATTTGTCTTGTTATAGTAGTCGCTTAATTGGGAGTGGACACATTTTTCCATGACTTTGGATAGGATTGGGAGAAGGGAGATTGGCCTGTAGTTTGAGACAGTGTTTTTGTCCCCACTTTTGAAGATTGGGACAACTCTGGCAGCTTTCCAGGTCTTAGGGATATGGCCTGCAGACAGGATAGCGTTGACTATGGAAGCAATTGTTTTGGCAATTGCTGGGGCACCAAGTCTTAGGAACCTAGATTGTAGTAAACAAAGTTCCAGGGATATAGTCCCAGTAATCAGGGCTCAGCAGCAAGCAGGACATATATATGTGTAATCCAGAAAGTGATAATCACAAGTAAGGGAGACAGAGATATGATGAAAGCTACTTGAGACTTAATAAACACCTCTAATGACTTGAGTCAAAAATAATGTATGCGTTCAGCAATATGAAGGTTTGTATGAGGTGGTGACAGACCTATATATATGCCATAACGGTCATGCTTGCCCTCTCAATAAACAAACCATACATAGAATAATAGCAATATCATAGAATAACAGGTAATTACTCACTGGTGTAGCAGCTCACCCTTGCTGAGTGCGTGCATCAGGCCTATGTAGCAGAGAAAAGACTGTCCCATTGGGTCCAAAAAACGGAGCACAGCTGTGAAAAAATGGGGGCTACAAACCAGTAAAGCAAAATTGGTGATTGGAAGGTTGAATCGCGCAAGGTCCCCAAAAAGCACTGACAGCTCACCAAAATGGAAACTAAAACTGTTTAATAAAGACTACATAAAAAATGAAAATCAGGACAAACAAAAAACTGTTACATAACAACCCTACGCGTTTCAGGCACCTTAGTGCCCTTTCTCAAGGGGAATAGTGGGGACTGAATAAATGTCAAGTATATATAGCCCCTCCTGTCTTGTTTAACTCACAGCTGAACATGGTTGGTATCTGGTAAGTAATTACACCTGTTAAGTCTATGGATGCACCATACTGATGATTGAATAACCAAGGTGGTGTCACAATTAATTAATTGAATCAATAGGTATTCAACAAGGACCATATGGATACAAAATCTAAGATATAAATAGTATCTAATATAGTACAATCCTAATGCAAAATCAATGGGATATATTACAATCAATTGAGACAGGGGGATAGGTGAGGGATAGGCACAGAAGGGGGAAAGAAAACTTATTAATGGTAATAATTGGCTAACAGAGAATATAATGAATATAGACATCTACTGACTAAGATTAAAACATGGTAATAAACAAAATGCTCAAAAGTTTGTACAATAGCCGAAATAACCATCAAATGTACAATAGTTTGTAAAGTAGCTAAAGTTAACTTCAAACAGGCTAACCATAGAAACCTCTAAGAGTAGTCAAAGGGGTCATATAAAAATGTTAAATAGGAGGACATATGTGAACAGACTAACACATGATGTCATACATATATTACAGAAAATGTTTGAGATCCCACTCCGTATTTAATCCCTTGGGAATTAATGTGTCAAGGGTGAAGATCCAGTGGGCCTCTCTGCAGTAAAGTGTGGTAACTCTATCACCGCCCCTGTAGTGTATGGGTATCTGTTCTATTGCTAAGCATCTGAAGTTTGTTAAAGTGCCATTCTGACAAATATTGAAATGTTTTGATACAGGATGTGTTTCGTCTTTTTTGAGTATTAATCGCATATGTTCTAATATTCTTATTTTAAACATGCGTGTGGTTAGACCTATGTATTTTTTGTGGCAACCACAAATGAGCATGTATATTACGAACTCTGTTCTGCAATTCAAAAACATTGGAATATTGTAAGACCTTGTATTGTCAATATTTGTAAAGGTAGTGGATTTAGACACATATCTACATATTTTACAACGTCCACATGCAAAGCATCCTTTAAGGTTTGGAAAAAACTATTTTTTAGTGGTTGATCTGTCTTTTTGGATAACACTGGGGGCTACGATATTACCTATAGTTTGGGATCGTTGGAAGACAAATCTGCGTTTAGTGGTGGTAATGCTCCTGAGGAGAGGATCAATAGTAAGTATGGACCAATGTTGGTTTACAATGTTACGGATAGCCTCTGCTTGCCTACTATATTTTGTAATAAAGTAGGGGGTATCTGTGTTGGTGTTTCTCTCTCTGGAGGTATTTGTATCATTAAATCTATTGGTCGATTTATCTATAGACCTATTGATCATGGCCTCCCTATTTTGTTGGAGGGCATTTGTGTAAGCTTCCTGAAGATTGTTTTTGGTATAACCTCTTGTGAGGAACCGATCAGTTAGCTCAATAGACCTAATGTGGAAATCTTCTAAGTTAGAGCAGTTTCTCCAGAGGCGGATAAATTGTCCATAGGGTATCCCTTTAATTAGGGCACGATTATGTGCACTGCCTGCGTGGAGCAAGGTATTTTTTGCGTTGTCCTTGCGAAAGATATCAGTATGGATCCGTTGGTCCAACCCTACATAAAGCTTCAAATCAAGATAGTTGACGTGGGTGCAGTGATAATGTGAAGTGAAGTGAAGATTATACGTGTTGGTGTGATAAAATTAATGAACGAATGTAATTCTTCCACCGAACCGCTCCAGATGATCAGTAGGTCATCAATGAAGCGGCGGTAGAAGTGTATATGGTGTCTGAAGGGATTACTATCTCCAAACACGTGGGTCGCTTCCCACCATCCCATGAAAAGGTTCGCATAGGAGGGGGCGAAGCAGGTGCCCATGGCAGTCCCACGTGTTTGGAGGTAGTAATTGCCAGAGAAAAGAAAGTAGTTGTGCGTGAGCAGAAAGTGAATACAATCAAGTAGGAAAACCGTGTGTAAAGGTGATAGTGAAGGGTCTAAATCTAGAAAATGTCTGGTGGCAAGTAGGCCTTGGGTGTGCGAAATAATGGAATAGAGTGAAGAGACATCTAGTGTGACCCACATGAAATCTGGGGACCAGTGATAATCTTGGAATAAGGTGAGGAGATGTGACGTGTCCAGTAGGTGAGAGGGTAGAGTGTGCACAATGGGTTGTAAATAATAATCAATATAAATGGAAAGGTGTTCACCCAGTGCCCCTATGCTAGAAACTATTGGACGTCCTGGTGGTGTGTCTAGTGATTTGTGTACATTAGGCAGGTGGTGGAACACGGGAATAATAGGGTGCAGGCATTGCAGATAGTCAAACTCTTTGGGGGACAATAAACCAAGATCTTTGCCCATCTCTAACAGGTCAGTGAGTACAGATAGAAATATTCTCGTTGGATCAGAGGGTAAAAGATAGAATCATTCAGTTGTCTGAGTGCTTCAGTGTGATAACAATCATAGTCCATAACTACGACCGCGCCACCTTGGTCTGCCTTTTTAATTACTATGTTTTCATTGTTTTTAAGGGAAGATAGCGCATGTCTAAGATCTGGACCAAGATTATCTCTGTTGCTAGGTTTCTCAGAGAATTGTATACCCTTTGACAAGAGGAGAAGATCTCTCTGTACTGCTTTGGTAAATAATTCAATAGCTGTCCCTTTAGTGTTATCTGGAGTGAACTTGGATTTGTTATGTAGTCCTGATGGTTTTCTACCTAGAAAATCAAGACCTGGGTCCTGAAATCTGACATTCTCTTCCAATAGTCCGATCATGTCATTTAAAGAACACTGTTCCTTAAAGGTAAGCTGATTATTGATGTCAAAAAGTTTAGCATTAGAGTCATCATTGATGTTAATATGAAATTCAGTGGTTCTGATCTCTAAGTCCACCCTGATGTCCCTTTGTTTAAAGAATCTTTTCAATGAAAGTTTTCTGGTGAATTTAAAATAAATCAAATGTGGTGGAGAAGAGATCAAAATCTTTATCAGGGGAAAAGGTCAGACCTAGATCAAGGACTCGTGTCTCAGAATGAGTGAGTGTATGTTTGGACAAATTAATTACATTAGTCTCATCAGTGTTTATTGTCGTCTCTTTTTCATCTGTTGTCCCCCTATGTTTGACTTTGGATTTAGGTCCTCTCTTTTTGACCTTGTTTGACGTCTAGAGACAGTATTGGGTTTACTATGTGTCTGTTTTGTAACTGAAGCTTCTTCAATGGAAGAGGCTAGGGAGTCATACTCAGAGAAAGACACCCCATATGTGACTGATTCATTATCTGTTGTGTCAATGTCAGTAGTGTCTCTATCACTGTGTCTGCTAGACATCTTTTTCTTGTGCTTTTTTCAGGATAGATTTTGTCGGTTTGTTTGATTTATTTCTTTGAGCTGCACGATCAACCGATTGTTTTTGGGATGTTTTAGGCATCGGTTGTGTTTTCTGCCAAAGGTAGACCTGATTACGTTTGTAATCAAGTCTGTCTCTGTCATACAGTACTTGATCTGTTTGGCTTGCATCAGATTTTTTTCAAATTTAGTAATATTAGCAGCCAACTTTTCATCAAATTCTGTGAACTCTTTCATATGTGTAAATTCAGATAATCTATCCTGAAGTTTCTGCACCTCTTTTTTGGCTAATATTTTCTCTTTCTGTCTATGTGAAATAATAAGGTCAATGAGTCTGAGAGAACAGTCGTCCAGAATCAATCTCCACTGTCTCTCAAACTCATCATTTTCAAAACCAAAGGTAGGGGTCTTTTTCATGCGTAAACCTCTGGGAATACGTTTTGTCAGCTGGTAATTCTCAAGTGTGGTAATCTCCCACCATACCCTGCGATCATGTGAAATCAGTTTTTCTAATTGCAAAAAATATTTTTTGAGATCTTGTGCATCTTCACACAACAGTTCATGGTCTTTAACAAAAACGGAATTGGCTTTTCTGAGTCTATCAGCAATATCAAAGCAATTAAATGCAAAGTGTGTCTTGGGTGTAGACTCCTTAGTAACATCTGGTTCCGTTTCAGAGTCCATGGTTGGATTCAGTGGTGTATCAGAAAAAAAGAAAAAAAGATTCCAAAAGATATACCAGTCTCTCAATGAGTGTGTAATAAACCAGACCAGCTGTGGTAAAATAGTATCAGATAAGTGGTAAGTCCGAATTCTCAAAGGTGTAAGTTACTATGAACTAACAAATGGTCTAAGGTAAAAGATAAAAAAATCTTTAATGAAATCCTAAAAACATGAACCAAAAATGTCAAGAAAAAAGGATATGGTGGTGAGCTGATTCACTACAAGCAGTAATATAAAGTCTCGTAGGCGTGCAGACTCTCTGTTAGCAGATCAAGTAGCAATGGTTGGAACTGGTAAGTTGAGGGCTACTAACAGCTCAAAACAGAGGGTACAGGAGAGTATTAGAAAATAAATAATGAGTGGGACCGCTGAGGTAAGCTGCGAGGCGATTCAAAAGCGTGGGTGTGGAAGAAGTAGAAGGGAGAGATGCTGTAAGCTGCGTGTATGTAGGAGGAGTCCCAATGGGAAACGCTACCTGAGATCCTGGAGTGTAGCAGGCCTGGGTCAGTGCCCCTACGGATCCCTCGTGTAGCCCTCCTCCAATGCAGTCTTCTCCGTAGAGGGGCCGCCGCCGTCTCGAATAGCCTCCGTGCTGTCTCCCTTCTGTGGCGCGAAGATCCCGAGTGCCGGAAACACGTGATGGTGTATCCGGTCCGTCCGGGAAAGTCTTCCTCTCCTAGTGGACACGAGATGGCCCGGAGGAGAATAGACCGCCGCCAGCACCCACGCAGCCTCCGATCCTCAGCGCGTCACTCCAATCAGGCGGTGGCAGGAAGCAAAATTGGTGATTGGAAGGTTGAATCGCGCAAGGTCCCCAAAAAGCACTGACAGCTCACCAAAATGGAAACTAAAACTGTTTAATAAAGACTACATAAAAAATGAAAATCAGGACAAACAAAAAACTGTTACATAACAACCCTACGCGTTTCAGGCACCTTAGTGCCCTTTCTCAAGGGGAATAGTGGGGACTGAATAAATGTCAAGTATATATAGCCCCTCCTGTCTTGTTTAACTCACAGCTGAACATGGTTGGTATCTGGTAAGTAATTACACCTGTTAAGTCTATGATGCACCATACTGATGATTGAATAACCAAGGTGGTGTCACAATTAATTAATTGAATCAATAGGTATTCAACAAGGACCATATGGATACAAAATCTAAGATATAAATAGTATCTAATATAGTACAATCCTAATGCAAAATCAATGGGATATATTACAATCAATTGAGACAGGGGGATAGGTGAGGGATAGGCACAGAAGGGGGAAAGAAAACTTATTAATGGTAATAATTGGCTAACAGAGAATATAATGAATATAGACATCTACTGACTAAGATTAAAACATGGTAATAAACAAAATGCTCAAAAGTTTGTACAATAGCCGAAATAACCATCAAATGTACAATAGTTTGTAAAGTAGCTAAAGTTAACTTCAAACAGGCTAACCATAGAAACCTCTAAGAGTAGTCAAAGGGGTCATATAAAAATGTTAAATAGGAGGACATATGTGAACAGACTAACACATGATGTCATACATATATTACAGAAAATGTTTGAGATCCCACTCCGTATTTAATCCCTTGGGAATTAATGTGTCAAGGGTGAAGATCCAGTGGGCCTCTCTGCAGTAAAGTGTGGTAACTCTATCACCGCCCCTGTAGTGTATGGGTATCTGTTCTATTGCTAAGCATCTGAAGTTTGTTAAAGTGCCATTCTGACAAATATTGAAATGTTTTGATACAGGATGTGTTTCGTCTTTTTTGAGTATTAATCGCATATGTTCTAATATTCTTATTTTAAACATGCGTGTGGTTAGACCTATGTATTTTTTGTGGCAACCACAAATGAGCATGTATATTACGAACTCTGTTCTGCAATTCAAAAACATTGGAATATTGTAAGACCTTGTATTGTCAATATTTGTAAAGGTAGTGGATTTAGACACATATCTACATATTTTACAACGTCCACATGCAAAGCATCCTTTAAGGTTTGGAAAAAACTATTTTTTAGTGGTTGATCTGTCTTTTTGGATAACACTGGGGGCTACGATATTACCTATAGTTTGGGATCGTAGAAAGACAAATCTGGGTTTAGTGGTGGTAATGCTCCAGATTTCATGTGGGTCACACTAGATGTCTCTTCACTCTATTCCATTATTTCGCACACCCAAGGCCTACTTGCCACCAGACATTTTCTAGATTTAGACCCTTCACTATCACCTTTACACACGGTTTTCCTACTTGATTGTATTCACTTTCTGCTCACGCACAACTACTTTCTTTTCTCTGGCAATTACTACCTCCAAACACGTGGGACTGCCATGGGCACCTGCTTCGCCCCCTCCTATGCGAACCTTTTCATGGGATGGTGGGAAGCGACCCACGTGTTTGGAGATAGTAATCCCTTCAGACACCACATACACTTCTACCGCCGCTTCATTGATGACCTACTAATCATCTGGAGCGGTTCGGTGGAAGAATTACATTCGTTCATTAATTTTATCACACCAACACGTATAATCTTCACTTCACTTCACATTATCACTGCACCCACGTCAACTATCTTGATTTGAAGCTTTATGTAGGGTTGGACCAACGGATCCATACTGATATCTTTCGCAAGGACAACGCAAAAAATACCTTGCTCCACGCAGGCAGTGCACATAATCGTGCCCTAATTAAAGGGATACCCTATGGACAATTTATCCGCCTCCGGAGAAACTGCTCTAACTTAGAAGATTTCCACATTAGGTCTATTGAGCTAACTGATCGGTTCCTCACAAGAGGTTATACCAAAAACAATCTTCAGGAAGCTTACACAAATGCCCTCCAACAAAATAGGGAGGCCATGATCAATAGGTCTATAGATAAATCGACCAATAGATTTAATGATACAAATACCTCCAGAGAGAGAAACACCAACACAGATACCCCCTACTTTATTACAAAATATAGTAGGCAAGCAGAGGCTATCCGTAACATTGTAAACCAACATTGGTCCATACTTACTATTGATCCTCTCCTCAGGAGCATTACCACCACTAAACCCAGATTTGTCTTCCAACGATCCCAAACTATAGGTAATATCGTAGCCCCCAGTGTTATCCAAAAAGACAGATCAACCACTAAAAAATAGTTTTTTCCAAACCTTAAAGGATGCTTTGCATGTGGACGTTGTAAAATATGTAGATATGTGTCTAAATCCACTACCTTTACAAATATTGACAATACAAGGTCTTACAATATTCCAATGTTTTTGAATTGCAGAACAGAGTTCGTAATATACATGCTCATTTGTGGTTGCCACAAAAAATACATAGGTCTAACCACACGCATGTTTAAAATAAGAATATTAGAACATATGCGATTAATACTCAAAAAAGACGAAACACATCCTGTATCAAAACATTTCAATATTTGTCAGAATGGCACTTTAACAAACTTCAGATGCTTAGCAATAGAACAGATACCCATACACTACAGGGGCGGTAATAGAGTTACCACACTTTACTGCAGAGAGGCCCACTGGATCTTCACCCTTGACACATTAATTCCCAAGGGATTAAATACGGAGTGGGATCTCAAACATTTTCTGTAATATATGTATGACATCATGTGTTAGTCTGTTCACATATGTCCTCCTATTTAACATTTTTATATGACCCCTTTGACTACTCTTAGAGGTTTCTATGGTTAGCCTGTTTGAAGTTAACTTTAGCTACTTTACAAACTATTGTACATTTGATGGTTATTTCGGCTATTGTACAAACTTTTGAGCATTTTGTTTATTACCATGTTTTAATCTTAGTCAGTAGATGTCTATATTCATTATATTCTCTGTTAGCCAATTATTACCATTAATAAGTTTTCTTTCCCCCTTCTGTGCCTATCCCTCACCTATCCCCCTGTCTCAATTGATTGTAATATATCCCATTGATTTTGCATTAGGATTGTACTATATTAGATACTATTTATATCTTAGATTTTGTATCCATATGGTCCTTGTTGAATACCTATTGATTCAATTAATTAATTGTGACACCACCTTGGTTATTCAATCATCAGTATGGTGCATCCATAGACTTAACAGGTGTAATTACTTACCAGATACCAACCATGTTCAGCTGTGAGTTAAACAAGACAGGAGGGGCTATATATACTTGACATTTATTCAGTCCCCACTATTCCCCTTGAGAAAGGGCACTAAGGTGCCTGAAACGCGTAGGGTTGTTATGTAACAGTTTTTTGTTTGTCCTGATTTTCATTTTTTATGTAGTCTTTATTAAACAGTTTTAGTTTCCATTTTGGTGAGCTGTCAGTGCTTTTTGGGGACCTTGCGCGATTCAACCTTCCAATCACCAATTTTGCTTCCTGCCACCGCCTGATTGGAGTGACGCGCTGAGGATCGGAGGCTGCGTGGGTGCTGGCGGCGGTCTATTCTCCTCCGGGCCATCTCGTGTCCACTAGGAGAGGAAGACTTTCCCGGACGGACCGGATACACCATCACGTGTTTCCGGCACTCGGGATCTTCGCGCCACAGAAGGGAGACAGCACGGAGGCTATTCGAGACGGCGGCGGCCCCTCTACGGAGAAGACTGCATTGGAGGAGGGCTACACGAGGGATCCGTAGGGGCACTGACCCAGGCCTGCTACACTCCAGGATCTCAGGTAGCGTTTCCCATTGGGACTCCTCCTACATACACGCAGCTTACAGCATCTCTCCCTTCTACTTCTTCCACACCCACGCTTTTGAATCGCCTCGCAGCTTACCTCAGCGGTCCCACTCATTATTTATTTTCTAATACTCTCCTGTACCCTCTGTTTTGAGCTGTTAGTAGCCCTCAACTTACCAGTACAAACCAGTAAAGAAAGATTAAAATTACTTTATTGGGTGGTAAGTGAGGGGTACAGGGCTACTCTGACGCATTTCGGGAACAAGTCCCTTTGTCAAAGAGTAAATTCGCGTCACTATAACCTCCCATATAAATATGTAAACCTCCGCCCCCAATCATGACGTCACAGAGATCAAGTCTCGCGTGAATACCCCAACCGGCATATCCCATTGGTGGAAACTGACCACCAATTGGATGCCAGGCTGCGGACTTGCCTCTCGTGTAGGCTGGGGCTGCGGAGGAGTTCATGTTAGGGAGTATAGAGGAATACAATACACAACATAGTGAAAGATTAAAATTATATAGTGCAATGCTAATAATGTTAAAAACACGAACTAGGACATGTTAAAGCAGTGGAGAAACAATTAATAGATGATTAATTAATGCATAAATGTCTGTAGGCATGATTATTTAAATGGACATATTAAACCATAAGGTATACAAAATAATATGTTTGAGTCCAAGCAGATAATGGATGGATATACTATTCAAAAAAGTCAATGCATAAAACAGTATGATTTAGGTGTATTGAAGAATCTAAAGGGCCTAATCTGTAGTAAAAATACACATGTACACTACCGACACACTTTATTGAAGTGTGGTCGGTACCGCAAGCCGGGAAATCTCCCGGCTTGCTTGTGGCCGCCCCTCGGCGTGCCGCGCGTCATAGACGCGCGGTCACGCGTCATCGGGAGCGTGCGCCCCCTGCACGCGTGTCCAGGGGCTCCCCGAGGGAGCCCTGGTGTCCCGCGATCGCGGGACAGCGGCAGGGGGTTCCGGGGGACCCGGCGGACCCGGCAGCGGTAGGGAGAGCGCCCCGATCGGAGGGCGCTCTTCCGCTGCTTCGGCGTGCGCCCGTCACACTCGGGCGCGCGCCAGGCTACTGCTGCGGCACAGAACGGGCAAATGCTCGAATAAACTGTGCCGCAGCAGTATTAGCATAAACAATATAACCAAATATGCAAAACACTTCTGCAATAAAGCAATGTCATATGTGCAAAATGAAATAGCTTCAATAATAGAATCAATATAGAGAACAATTGTAACCTGTATGAAAAAGTAAATCTAATAGGTTATCTTCAATTAAATAGAAAAGCCACATGTAATAATACGAAACAATAAATAAGCTTAAAGAATGCATAAATACCATAGTGCCCAAGAATTTAAAGACAAGGGTATTTTAAACCTATCTTAAAACATATTTTAAGGATCAGGATATTATAAAACATATTTAAAGAAAGTGCCTCAACTCCCAGTCTAGATTCATGCCCCTGGGTGCCAATGTCCCAAGGGCATAAATCCAGTACATCTCCCTGCAGTTTAGAAGAGACTCTCTATCTCCTCCTCTGACATTCGGATGTGCTTTTGATTGTGCATTAAATACATATAGGTCAGCACTTTTGAATAAAATCAAGTCCAAAAAAGATTGCTTTCCTAAGAATAAGTCACACTTTCACACAGAACTGACTGATGACTTACCGTTGTTTATTACTACTTTTTCTAGGCAAGCCCAACAAATCAGAGCCATCCTGATGAAACATTGGGGTGTACTGAAATTAGACAAGGATTTGGATATATACACAAAAACTTATCCGAGAATGGTTTTTAGGAGAGCTAAAACCATCGGTATTAAAATTTCTCCTAGCTTGTTTGATCAAAAGAAAGATTTGAACATGTTGACAACTAAAGGTTTCTTCAGCTGTGTTAATTGTAGACTGTGTAGATATGCGTCCTCCATAAAACACATCAAAGATGTACACACTAAACAGAATTACAAGTTACGCTCTTTCATGACATGTAACAAAAAATATGTCGTTTACTTGCTGAGATGCTCATGTGGCAGTCGCTACATGGGCAGAACAATCCGTACACTCAGAGAGAGAGTCACTGAACATGTCAGAAGTATTAAAAATAGGGACGAAAGATTCCCAGTAGCACGTCATTTTATGGGATGTCCATCCGTTTCTCTGCAAAATTTTACATTTAGTGCCATTGAACACATACATCCGAATGTCAGAGGAGGAGATAGAGAGTCTATTCTAAACCGCAGGGAGATGTACTGGATTTATGCCCTTGGGACATTGGCACCCAGGGGCATGAATCTAGACTGGGAGTTGAGGCACTTTCTTTAAATATGTTTTATAATATCCTGATCCTTAAAATATGTTTTAAGATAGGTTTACAATACCCTTGTCTTTATATTCTTGGGCACTATGGTATTTATGCATTCTTTATGTTTATTTATTGTTTCGTATTATTACATGTGGCTTTTCTATTTAATTGAAGATAACCTATTAGATTTACTTTTTCATACAGGTTACAATTGTTCTCTATATTGATTCTATTATTGAATCTATTTCATTTTGCACATATGACATTGCTTTATTGCAGAAGTGTTTTGCATATTTGGTTATATTGTTTATACTAATACATGTGTATTTTTACTACAGATAAGGCCCTTTAGATTCTTCAATACACCTACAGTACCTCATACTGTTTTATGCATTGACTCTTTCGAATAGTATATCCATCCATTATCTGCTTGGACTCAAACATATTATTTTGTATACCTTATGGTTTAATATGTCCATTTAAATAATCATGCCTACAGACATTTATGCATTAATTAATCATCTTTTAATTGTTTCTCCACTGCTTTAACATGGTCCTAGTTCGTGTTTTTAACATTATTAGCATTGCGCTATATAATTTTAATCTTTCACTATGTTGTGTATTGTATTCCTCTATACTCCTTAACATGCACTCCTCCGCAGCCCCAGCCTACAGTACACGAGAGGCGAGTCCGCAGCCTGGCATCCAATTGGTGGTCAGTTTCCACCAATGGGATATGCCGGTTGGGGTATTCGCGCGAGACTTGATCTCTGTGACGTCATGATTGGGGGCGGAGGTTTACATATTTATATGGGAGGTTATAGTGACGCGAATTTACTCTTTGACAAAGGAACTTGTTGCCGAAACGCATCAGAGTAGCCCTGTACCCCTCATTTACCACCTAATAAAGTAATTTTAATCTTTCTTTACTGGTTTGCTCCCACACACTATTATTAAAAATACATTAAACAGCTTCATTACCATAGCGGATAGCCGCTATGGTAATGAATTATTGTTTTTTGTTATGTGTGTTTTAATACTAGTGTAAATGTGCAGGTGGTCTCCAGAGCTGAACCGCATTGGTTTCATGTCCGAGGACCCCCTACTTCAGGAGATATAGGCCCCTTTATGGGGTGCCGGTATCCCCTGCAGAATTTAAATGTCCCGGTCACGTGACGCAGGAGCTTGAAAGTGCAGGGGATTCCGGCACCCCATAACGGGGCCTGTATCTCCTGAAGTAGGGGGTCCTCGGACCTGAAACCAATGTGGTTCAGGTCCTGAGACCCCCTGCTCATGTACACTATTATTAAAATGTTTTTATTTAGTGTACGATCGCCTGTAACAGCCTTGCATGGAGATACAGAATCTCCATGCAAATGTTACATGCGGCTTTTTTTTCTATCAGCTAGCGTACGTAAAGGTTAAGAACGCTAGCAGGGGGGGAAAAAGCAACCCGTACGCTGTGGCTGTTCTGAGCTATTTTGAGCAGGTACACTGGCGACACACTTTATTCGAGCTCGGCTAGTCCCACGAATTCGGGTATACCCGGGTGTATTGAGGTTTGTGACTGTTTTCTGCCCGAGTGCATTGAGGTATTTTCCAAGCAGGGATTGAAGCATTTTATTCCCGCTGGCTGCAATACTGCACAGTATATATATATATACTGCATTACAATTCATGAATTTATGCCATCTGGTAGACACGCGAAGCATTGCAGCCTATTAAATCCTAATCATTATCATTTAACAGATCAGCCGCCCGTCAGCCAGGCATGAACCCAGGCTGGGAAGGCAAACGCAACGGGGCTTGTCAGAGGTGAGGAGCGGCGCATTCCAGGTATCTGCCAGGTACATACTGGGTATTTGCTCGAATAAAGTGTGTCGGTGCAGTACGTTAAAAAATGGGTTGAAGGCCTTAGTGAATCGCGTCCCCGGCCTAACTTTTTAACGAACCTGCTTTTTTGCAAAATCATAACGCAAAGCCATTGAGCTTAGTGCATAGCCCCCATAGTGTGGTCAGAATAGCTCACCGTTTGTTGCCGTGTGTAGAAGAGTTTGCAGAAGGATGCAGTCCCAAGTCACCTCTAGTCAAACTATAGTCTAACTATATATTCTCACTTAAAAGCTCACTTTAAGATGCCTCACTATATCATGTCAATGCAGTCCCTGCTAATGTAGGGGGGTATTGGTTTTATACAGCTAAAACAGTCACATGACTCTCCCCCTCCCCAATAAATCAGCTTGTTCCAGTTGGTCAATTAGCAAGACACAGTTAACAGGAAAAAAAACACCTTTTGATATTCAAACATACCAAAATTATCAATACTAGAGGCCGCTGGGTAAATCTTTAAAAAAAGGACTTGCAGATCAGGGACATACCAAAATTATCAATACTAAAGGCCGCTGGGTAAATGTTTAAAAACAGGACTTGCAGGTCAGGGACATACCTGTGAAGAGAATGCAATTAGATCCATGTCATATCTGCTGAGGTTAAAGTTCTTGCATGAGGAAAAGTAAATATATATATATAAATATAGTCTAACTATATATTCTCACTTAAAAGCTCACTTTAAATGCCTCACTATATCATGCCAACCCACCCCTCGCGCCCACACGATGGTAGGGGTGGCCATCTGAGGTGTAACCCCTTTATTACTGGGCTAGCCACCCCCTTTTCATGACAGTACTCATTGCAGAACAGGAGAAATCGTGGACAGTTATGTAAAAAATAGACACTGTGCATTGAGTTTTTATTATGAAACGCCTAAATTGATACAGTATTGTACTTCTTCAGTAACAAGGTCAATTCACAATGCACCACAGTGGGTTTTTTTAAACACCTGCAAGTAGATACATTACTGTAGCACATTATAATTCATTACAAATCATGAATATTTGCCACCTGGTGGAAACGCGAAGAATTGCCCCCAATAAAATCCGAACCATTATAATTATACAGATCAACTGTGGATCATCCGTGGGTGTTGGGTGGCACGAATGCGGCATGAATGCGGGAATACCCAATTTATTGCACGTGGAATTCAGAAGATGCAATCGCTACGCCCCCGAGAAGTTTTAATATAAAGGCTGGCGCAGCAGTATAAATTTACACACAAACAGTGTAAAAAACACAGGGACAGACCAGTTTGTGTGCTCCCATTGCTTTCTCCGGTCTATGCGACATCCACCGCCGATCCAGTCGGTGTTCTACGTCACTTCCGGTTTCTGGTGTCACAACGAAACTGGTCCCCCGGCAACCCTACGCGTTTCAAAGGCAGTCCTTCTTTGTCATGGGTAAGTATGGTATATCCTGGTGTCCCTTCCTTTTATACACCTCTCCAGCAGTGTTACATACATTTCTTTAATTATAACTTAATTGCATGGAAAGGAGAACATATAACGAAGGCATATAAAACATATAATACTATGTATAAAACAATGCATACTATCTAAAATATAATAATACAAATTCTCTAATAAAAATAAATAAGTACATAAACATTCTAAATGAAACATACAATAACAATAACCGAATTTAAAGACAACAATGTTAATAATGGGATCGCAGCAGTTTTTCTCATTTGACTAAATAAATTATATTTCCAATTTGATATTTGATTATATGTGAGGAAGTTTGGCCATCGATTATTTACCAGTGCAACAATGTGTGCCCTCCATAGACAATAATATATATCAATTTGGATAAGTGATGAATTTCTATAGTGAAATTATAATGGTGCATTAAATGTATATCAATTTGGATAAGTGATGAATAGTGAAATTTCAATTAACATATTAAATATTTATAATGGTGCATTAAATAAACTAATGTGTTACATATAGTGAACTTATAATAAATTTAACTATATAAAGGTAATTAAATGTGATTATATATATTAGATCTAACTATAATTAGTGAGATATTCAAAAATAAAAGTATCATTTTTTTCAAAATAGAATTTTTATGTGAGAAAACACCCAAAATCAATATTGATGTTTAATCCTCTAGGCACTAATGTTGTTAATTTATGAATCCATAGAGTTTCTCTTTGGGATATTTTTTGTATTAAGTCTCCCCCTATTAGTTAATTCTATTTTGTCTATACCTATGAATCTTAGACCTTCTGGGTTACACAGATGATGTTATTTAAAATGATTTGAAACACTATGGGCCTCATGCAGAGAGCAGCGAATTTTAGAATTGGAGAGGGGGAAATTTTTTAGCTTTTTTGGAGAGTTTTTATCTCCATATGCAGAAAGGGCATAAAACTGCCTTTCTGCATATGGAGAGTTTCAACAGCGCTATAAGCGCTGTTGAAACTAGTGGGGAAAAAATCGTTTTTTGTTTTTTTTCCCCTCCACCGGCCGCGGAGCGCCAGCTGCTTGGTGGAGAGGAAAAATGTTGAAAATCGCGCCATTTTTTTGGCGCGAACAGCCACTAGATGGCGATCGCGGCTCTCTGCATTAGGAGAGTTTTAAAACTGGCGAGATGTAGGTTCTCGCCAGCCGCGCAGCGAGATTTTCAAAACGAAAAAAAAAAATGGCGCTTTTTTCCAAACTCGCCATTTTCGCCTGTTTTTTGCGCGATTTTCGTCGGAAAATGGCGAGTTTGTTCATAGCGCTGCTCTCTGCATGAGGCCCTATGTGTTTCGAGTTCCTTTTTTATATTTAGATAATGTTCCCCAATACGTTGTTTTAGATACCTCTTGGTGCGTCCAATGTATTTTAAATTGCAGGGACACACCAAGAGGTATACAACTCCTTTACTGTTGCAATTTATGAATGTATTTATCTTAAAGGTTTCATCTGTTTGGATAGATGTAAATTCCTTACCAGGAAGACTGTATTTACATTTAATGCATTTGCCACATTTAAAAAAGCCTATTGGTAAATATTTGTTGAGCCAGTTTCCTTCTTTTATTTCTTCCCTAGGAATACTTGGGGCAATACGTTGCTTAATATTATCAGCCCTTTTGTATTATAGAAAACAGAAAAAATAGGGGAGCAAGGTGTTAACACTTTCCGGCCAGAAACCTGCAAATAATGAAAGAACCACAACAGGGATGATCACCCCCAACAAAGGACTAATAAAACTGATGTGATAATGATATCATTAATAAACTTACACGGCCCTGTGTAAGCGCAGATATATAATGGCATCTGTGGTATATCCTCCAAACCGTTCCAGAAGAAAGGGTAGGGGTAATGAAAATATAATAATAGAATACTTACACGGCCCAATGTAAGCAAAGGTGTAGTACAAAGGTCTGTGGGGTTCAGCTTAACCCTTCCAGGATGTTGACCAAAGTAAAGGCACCAGCATATGTTCTTAAATAGAAACTGTAATCGGGACTCCCCTCTTTGGTGCCTGGGATCAGGCAACTTATTCGTTCTCCCCAGTTCAGCAGTTAAGGGGTAATTGAGGCACGGTTTCAATATGGGTTTTTTTAACGAAACATTTATTGGTTTAAAACATCTGCATAACCGGAAATACAAATAGCACTCACATAGAACGATACTCAGGCTCGCCGCCATGCAACAGTGTAACCTTCTAGCCGCAAGAGCTGCTCTGCCTCCGCATCCGGAGTGCAGGGAGATGACGCGCCTCTGCTCGGGAGCAAGCTGCGACTGTCAGTGTGTCCACTGGCTACGGAAGCCTCCGTTGGACAAAAACAGGTAAGGATGGAGCAACGCGTTTCGCCGTAACACACGGTTTCCTCAGGCTCATAGAATGTAGTCAGAGGGGTCCCGTCGGTCCCGTTGGTATATATAGACCCTCAAAAATGTCTAATCACGTAATTAAAAGAGGCTATTAGCTAATTGGTTCCAAGTGGTTAAATAACCACATTAAAATGTATATAGAAATAAAGTACTTTTTGTTATTTTAATTTGTTTTTAATTAGACATTTTTGAGGGTCTATATATACCGACGGGACCCCTCCGTTCTATGTGAGTGCTATTTGTATGTCCGGTTATGCAGATGTTTTAAACCAATAAATGTTTCGTTAAAAAAAAACATATTTAAACCGTGCCTCACTTACCCCTTAACTGCTGAACCGGGGGGAACGAATAAGTTGCCTGATCCCAGGCACCAAAGAGGGGAGTCCCGATTGCAGTTTCTATTTAAGAACATATGCTGGTGCCTTTACTTTGGTCAACATCCTGGAAGGGTTAAGCTGAACCCCACAGACCTTTGTACCACACCTTTGCTTACACTGGGCCGTGTAAGTATTCTGTTATTATATTTTCATTACCCCTACCCTTTCTTCTGGAACGGTTTGGAGGATATACTACAGATGCCATTATATATCTGTGCTTACACAGGGCCGTGTAAGTTTATTAATGATATCATTATCACTTCAGTTTTATTGGTCCCTTGTTGGTTCTTTCATTATTTGCAGGTTTCTAGCCGGAAAGTTTTAACACCTTGCTCCCCTATTTTTTCTGTTTTCTATGTTTCTGTAAGGGATTTGGATGATCCCTATATTGGGTTGAAGCAGAGGGGATTGAAGGCTGTCTCTCGGTATTCTGGAGATTACCTTTACTGGTTTTATTATTTTATTTTATATTTGTTTTTCAGCTCGGATTCGTGACTTGGGGTAAGCGCCTGTTTTTTTGCCTTTCACTTTTGTATATTATATTAGGTTTATTTTTTATGCTATCACATAGAAGAGGATCTTCTTGTAAAATATAGTGATATTTTTTTAGGATTCGTTCTATTTGGTTATGTTCTGAATTAAATTGAGTGATAAATGTCACTGATTTTTCATCGAATTTAGTATTTTTTATTTTAGTATTGTTTATTAATTCATCTCTGTTAACATTTAACTGCAGGGTAAAAGAACAATGTTCTAAGATAGTGCTACAAATGACCAGGGTTGATAGCAATATAAACAATCTTGATTGAAGAGCGTTAATCAACGGTAGGTTTTAAACACAAGTGAGTGCTGGGGTATGCAGGTGGGCGTACATAAGAGACATGTATGTATGGTCCTGGTGAGTGGTGTAAGCAGAGATATATAAACCCTACCACATCACTCCCAAGGAGGACACAGTCTCAGACTGCCTAGAGTCACCTGTATAGTACCTCCCAGTAATGCAATAATGCAAAGAAACTCACGTGAACCATGCCCGTTTTTCTCCTGAATGTGTGTGCTTCTGCTGGGTAAAGTAGATATTCTGGTAGCCACAGGATGCATTAGTAAAGAGCACAGCAGAACGACAGGACTCCACAGGACAACAGTGATGAAGGGTAAAAAGTTTTCTTTATTAACACGTCATGGTGCAGACAGGTATGGGTGCAAGATCTCCTCCTCTTACGTGTTTCACGCCTGTGTGGCGCTTCGTCAGAGAGTCTGTGGAGTCCTGTCGTTCCGCTGTGCTCTGTACTGCCGCATCCTGTGGCTACCAGAATATCTGTTAACATTTAAAGCTTCTAAATTTGCTTTTAGTATAAGTTCATCCTTATATTTTCTTCAGGTTGGTAAGTATTTTGGACTGTTCTAGAATTACACTCTCATCAGTACATAACAGAGTTAACTTTTTGACTCACAAACCTTTACTATTACACACAACACTCATACATGATTGAACATGATCTCAATCAGCTGTTTTTGCCAAAAGGATGGGCTATATTTACCAGTTCTATTCCCCTCCATGTATACTCCTTGAGAAAGAGCTACTACAGCATGAAACGCGTGGGAGAACCCCCCTTTTTGTTTTGTGTCCTTGTCATGTTTCACATGTTTTTTATGTAGTATTAATAAATATTTTTAATTTGCCCCCACCTGGTGAGTTGTGAGTGCTTTTGGCTCCCTTGGCTGTCCGCCAATCCTGTTTGCTGTTATTGGCTCTCTCATCTGAATGCAAACGGACCCACAGCAGCAGTGCAGGATCTGAGACTGGCAGAATACACCGCAGACGACTCCGGAAGACAGCGCTGGACATCTAGCACCTTGTGCATCATGCTGGGAACAGATGGAGATGGACACAGACTGTGACATGGAGTAGGATCATAGAGGTACTTTATTATATATTTCCTCTTCTTTGGATAAACCTACCAACAGTCAGCACTGAGCTCATTAGCTCCACCTCCCTACATTAAGGTCTATTATCTTCCATAATCCACGGATCAACTGCTGTTATATCACACTGCTAGCACCATACAATACCTGCAAGCAACGCTATATTTATAAACTGTAAGACTGAATTTGTAATATATATTGATATGTGGTTGCAAGAAGAAGTATATTGGTCTAACATCACGTATGTTTAAATTGAGAATCCTTGTACATATGAGACTTAGGGTATCATGAAGTAAGCAGCGAAAAAATTCATTAGCCAGTTTAGCAATTAGGCATGTTTTTGGCGTGTTAAACTGGCTGTATGCTGTAAGGGGCCAATCCCTGGCGAATGAATGCGCCACCACCATTTGATGAAATGGCGTGTAACCGGTGGCGAGACGGCTGCCTGGCGAGAAACTGCCGAGAAGCCGTCCCCTGCCGAGTTGTGTTTGCTGCAGAGAGAGATCCGCTGCTCTCTCGACGCAAACATCAGCACATTAAAAATTATTTTTTAAACCATTTTTATTCATAGTGTACATGTGCAGGGGGTCTCCGGAGCTGAACCGCATTGGTTTCAGGTCCAGGGACCCCCTGCTTCCCGAGATACAGACCCCTTTATCAGGTACCGGTATCTCTCTGCATTTAAAGCTCCCGATCACGTGACCGCGGAATGTAAACAAAGCAGAGGGATACCGGCACCCCATAAAGGTGCCTGTATCTCGGAAAGCAGGGGGTCCCCGGACCTAAAACCAAAGCGGTTTAGCTCCGGAGACCCTCTGCACATCTACACTATGAATAAAACACACATATCAATAAAGACTCGTTCCTTACCTTTGCGGGTATCTGCTATGGTAGCGAAGCAGCATGTACATTTATTTAATAATACTGTACAGTGAGCAGGGGGTCCCCCGAGCTGAACCGCATCACTTTGTGGACCAGGGACCACCTGATTCCCGAGTTGCAGGCCCCGGTATATGTGATTGGATGAGCAGTGTCGCAGCCATGTTTATAGCATCCCATACGCTACGTGCCCGCAATAAACATGGCGTCCACACTGTAACCGATGCCCCAAACCGGGGCCTGTAACTCGGGAAGCAGGGGGTCTCTGAGCCACAAATAAATGCGGTTCAGCTCAGGGGGGCCCCTGCTCCCGCACAATATTATTAAAATACATTAATGCTGCTTCATTACCATAGCGGATAGCCGCTAAGGCAATGAAGGGGTTAACGCATAATAACATGTTTATTGGGGGAAAATGCCCCCAATAAACATAGCAGCAATACACAAAATACAATACAGTAATGGGCAACATTACTATTATCCACAAATGGATAATAGTGCAGTTGTCCATTTAAAATACATACAGAACAATAAAGACATTAAATACATATAGCACTCACCCATGTGCGGCTGCCACGATGAAGGCCATCCTCATCTTCATCCTGCCCATGCCCCATCCGCTTCTGCAAAACAGACACAAGAATAAAAACATCCAATGTAATGTCCCCTAGCCCCTTAATCACCATAGTGATTATTAACCGCTACAGTCATTAAGGGGTTAACCCACCATCACCCACATACCCTCCCCCACTAACCCCCCCACCCCCTGAGGCCTAACCACCCTCAACCACTACCCACAAGGGAGTCCTACCACATACCCTTGGGGCCAAACCCCCCGTCCCCCCAGCACATACAGTATAATAATGTGCCAAATAACTTTTATCCACATAGGGATAATACATTATTTGGCCATTATTAAACACATTAAATACCGTAGTAAAATAAAGAAAATTCTACTAACCTCATCAATAAGAAGGCCCCGTCGCCAGCATCATCCTTGTGGTCCGTTGCCAAAATAATAAATAGCCAATACATTTCAATGACATTCACATACCAATGAACCCCTTAATCACCTTATCGGGTACTAACCTCAAAGGTAATTAAGGGGTGAAGCCATCCTGTAATGGCAACACCACTTATGCATAACATCCTCAATGAATTAAAAAGCAATTTCCTAAACAAATCTCATGTAATCATTCAATCTAAAGCCTCAAATGCCATTTAAAACATTGCATTTACAGTGTGTACTGTACATGTAGCATAAAATGTAAGCTACATGTACACGCTGCAAATCAATGTTAACAATACAATAATCCAACTAAAATAGCATTACATCACAAGAAGTATACTATGTAATCCAATAAAGTCACCATCAATGAATTAACAGACATGAATTACATCCCATAACAATTAAAATACCATCCATAACAATTAAACAATTAACTATAGCTATCGTTACAGAGAACAAGTTCACATCATACAAAATAGGACACCAACAATTACAATATACTAAAGCAACCCTCACCATAACCTACAGTACAGCATAGAAGCCCAAAAATTACATCTCTCTAATTATGAAATACATTTAACACACATCTATGCATAGCAGCATAGCCATAATCATTTACAATACTGCAAATCAAGCTTTTACAACATTATCATTTCTTACCCTGTATGTATATATCTCTCTAGACATACATACATAAAGTGGCAAGAAATGATATGCATAAAAAAAATAAACACATGAAAAAGCAAAAAAAACCACAGTTACATTAAATACATTTCTTTATTAAACTTACCATTACTTGACCCACTCACCGACTCCCGTTGATCAGCTTACTCACAAACCAATCCACGAACAGGAACCCATAAAATAATAAACCAGAAAATAATAAACATTAAAATAATAAAACACGAGAATCCAGGGGTTTTCTAGTTGTAATCCATCTTCATCTGTATTCTTCTACCTTCTTCCGGGGTCTTCTTCCCGTCTGCTGCCACGCCCTGGTTTTCTTTCTTCTCCGGAGGTCCTTCCTCCTCGGTGTCTTGCTTCAAAATGAGACGACATAGGCTTTTAAAGGCCTATGACGTCACATTTTCGTCATATGGTTCCCTCGGCCCTGTTTGGGCCGTGAAAACTATGTGTTTTGACCGATGCAAAAAAAAATGATGACGTCACTTAAAGGCAAAGAAAGCACAGCCAATCAGAATGGCTTTGCTTCAAATGCCTTTAAGATGACGTCATGAAAAAAAAACATGGCCGCCCTCACATGGTATGGTAGCCAATCAGAGCATGGAAACTCCATCCCAACTCTGATTGTCTCTAGTAGACCATGTGACAGAGGCTTGGGGAAGAACGGATATGACGTCATTGAAAGCCTGTCACATGGTACTAGAACCAATCAGAGTAGGGATGGAGTTCCCATGCTCTGATTGGCTACCATACCATGTGAGGGCGGCCATGTTTCTTTTCATGACATCATCTTAAAGGCATTTGAAGCAAAGCCATTCTGATTGGCTGTGCTTTCTTTGCCTTTAATTGACGTCATCATTTTTTTTGCATCGGTCAAAACACATGGTTTTCACGGCCCAATCAGGGCCGAGGGAACCATATGACGAAAATGTGACGTCATAGGCCATTAAAAGCCTATGTCGTCTTATTTTGAAGCAAGACGCCGTGGAGGAAGGACCTCCGTAGAAGAAAGAAGACCAGGGCGTGGCAGCAGACGGGAAGAAGACCCCGGAAGAAGGTAGAAGAATACAGATGAAGATGGATTACAACTAGAAGACCCCTGGATTCTCTTGTTTTATTATTTTAATGTTTATTATTTTCTGGTTTATTATTTTATGGGTTCCTGTTCGTGGATTGGTTCATGAGTAAGCTGATCAACGGGAGTCGGTGAGTGGGTCAAGTAATGGTAAGTTAAATAAAGAAATGTATTTAATGTAACTGTGTTTTTTTTTGCTTTTTCATGTGTTTATTTTTTTATGCATATCATTTCTTGCCACTGTATGTATGTATGTATGTATGTATGTATGTATGTATGTATGTATGTATGTATGTATGTCTAGAGAGATATATACATACAGGGTAAGAAATGATAGTGTTGTAAAAGCTTGATTTGCAGTATTGTAAATGATTGTGGCTATGCTGCTATGCATAGATGTGTGTTAAATGTATTTCATAATTAGAGAGATGTAATTTTTGGGCTTCTATGCTGTACTGTAGGTTATGGTGAGGGTTGCTTTAGTATATTGTAATTGTTGGTGTCCTATTTTGTATGATGTGAACTTGTTCTCTGTAACGATAGCTATAGTTAATTGTGTAATTGGTATGGATGGTATTTTAATTGTTTAGGGATGTAATTCATGTCTGTTAATTCATTGATGGTGACTTTATTGGATAACATAGTATACTTCTTGTGATGTAATGCTATTTTAGTTGGATTATTGTATTGTTAACATTGATTTGCAGCGTGTACATGTAGCTTACATTTTATGCTACATGTAAACACTGTAAATGCAATGTTTTAAGTGGCATTTGAGGCTTTAGATTGAATGATTACATGAGATTTGTTTAGGAAATTGCTTTTTAATTCATTGAGGATGTTATGCATAAGTGGTGTTGTCATTGCAGGATGGCTTCACCCCTTAATTACCTTTGAGGTTAGTACCCGATAAGGTGATTAAGGGGTTCATTGGTATGTGAATGTCATTGAAATGTATTGGCTATTTATTATTTTGGCAACGGACCACAAGGATGATGCTGACGATGGGGCCTTCTTATTGATGAGGTTAGTAGAATTTTCTTTATTTTACTACGGTATTTAATGTGTTTAATAATGGCCAAATAATGTATTATCCCTATGTGGATAATAGTTATTTGGCACATTATTGTACTGTATGTGCTGGGGGGACGGGGGTTTTGGCCCCAAGGGTATGTGGTAGGACTCCCTTGTGGGTAGTGGGTGAGGGTGGTTAGCCCTCAGGGGGTGGGGGGTTAGTGGGGGAGGGTATGTGGGTGATGGTGGGTTAACCCCTTAATGACTGTAGCGGTTAATAACCGTTATGGTGATTAAGCGGTTAGGGAACATTACATTGGATGTTTTTATTCTTGTGTCTGTTTTGCAGAAGCGGATGGGGCATGGGCAGGATGAAGATGAGGATGGCCTTCATCGTGGCAGCCGCACATGGGTGAGTGCTATATGTATTTAATGTCTTTATTGTTCTGTATGTATTTTAAATGGACACATGCACTATTATCCATTTGTGGATAATAGTCATTGTGCCCATTACTGTATTGTATGTTAGGGGGGTATAGATGTAGTTGGGGTCATATATATATATTTATATATATATATTTATTTAGTTAGTGTGAGGCTGGTGTGTGTGTTTTCTTTTTATTGTGGGTAGTGGGGGTGGGTGAAGGGGGTATTAGCCCCAACGGTGGTTTGTTTAGGGCTTGTGGGTGGGTAGCGGGAGGCCTTAACCCCTTCATAACCGTAGCGGTATTAACCGCGACAGTCGTGAAGGGGTTAAGTACACCCGCAACCCCCCCGCAAGCCCTAAACAAACACCAACGGCCAAATACCCCCTTCACCCACCCCCGCTACCCACAATAAACCTGGCACGGCTCTTTAACCCCTTCATTTCCTTAGCGGTTAACCGCTAAGGTAATGAAGTGGGCTTTAAATGCATTTTTCCTGCCTCGGATGCATGCTGGGGGGGTCCGGTGCTGGTATTAATGGTGTCTGCTCCGGAGACCCCCAGTATCAATCCCAGCCAGGAAAAAAGCCTGAATTTTTTCTAAGTGCCGATCCGCCACTCATTCGCTGCCTCTCAGCAGCAACTTGCCATCTTTTTCTTGCGTGGCTGATTCGCCAGCAAAACGCCATTCTACAGTGGCGAATAGCTCTGCTTGGCTACTCGCCACTACTAGAATACAGCGTGGCGGAAAATGTTTAATTTTTTGGCGGAAAGTGGCTTCTCACCTCGCCACCAGCAGAAAAAAAAAACCGCCAGCCAAACTGGCGTTTTTTTTTAATCTCGCCACTTTCTCGCCCCTTACTGAATACGGATAAGCTTTTCTGGCGGGAAAGTGGCGAGAAGTGCCTTTCCGCTGCTTACTGCATGATGCCCTTATTCTCAAACAAGATCAGATGCATCCAGTTTCAAAACACTTCAGTGTATGTCAAAATGGGTCTCTCAGTAACTTTAAATGTATTGGCATTGAACATGTCCAGATCCAATATAGAGGGAGATATATCGTAGAGAGGCTCATTGGATTTTTACATTGGATTATTTAATTCCCAAAGGATTAAACACTGAATGGGACGTGAAATATTTCCTTTGAAGATCCAATGTGCTATCCTGTTTCTATGTGATTACATTGTGTTTGGGACTATCTGTTTATTCTGTGTTCTCTCAAACTGTATATTGAAAGATTCCATAATAATACACTTTTTTGATAACTGGATATGTTCTATTTTGTGCTTTGAATTATACATTAGACTTTGCGGCTTTTCTTAGAAGAATAGTAGGATCCCGTTTCAACTTTGAAATGTAACTTTTTGCTATCCTTTTGGCTAATATACTGTACTGAGCTTTTTTTAGCTTCAGAATGCCCTTTTTATGCATTACACCTGCTATGTTTAGCATGTGAGTCTTATGATCATAGATATTCTAACTTACCCGTGATTGTTGTATTATAATGCTTTTTTGATTTGTTTTCTATTTTTTTCTGTGGTATTCTAGACATAAATAGCTTCATGTATGTTTTTTTGTCTCCTAAGATTTTTTGTGATTGCTCATCATATCTTATTTTGTCCATTAATACAACTCCCACCCCCCTCTCCCCCTTGTCTGCAGTCTTTATCACTAATTTTGAATCTTTGGTTAAATTATCTAGTGCATTTTTTTCTTCTTTGGTCAAATTTAGTTTTATTTTACCATTATTGATTTGTAGTTTTATGAATTCTTTATTAACTAACTGATGAAAAGTTTCCACATTGTTGCATTTACTCTGGCTGGGAAAAAAAAGTACTTTTCTTTTTTAAATTTGGGTGTTTGTATATATCTGGCTCTAACTTGTTTGTAACATTTTGAATATCTCTAAGATTATCTCTTTCTAAATTGTTGCGGGCAAAATATCTCTTAATGGCCAACTTCCTCACATATTTATGTAAATCTATATATAAATTAAATGGATTATGTTTACTAGTTGGGGCAAATTTAAGTACCTTCTTTAGAATTTTTAGTTCTTGTTCACTAAGAACATAGGAACTGAGATTGTAAATCCCTTCTTCATTTAGTAAAAGAAAAGGAGAAAAAGCGGAGCACTGCCAAAAATGGAGAAAGGGGCTGGGGCAAAAATAATTATTTATTGGGCATGATGGCCAAAAAGACAAACACACAAGGTTTAAAAAAACTCTGATGCGTTTCCCGCCATGGAGGTGCTTTATCAAAGAGGCGCTCTTTGATAAAGCGCCTCCACGGCGGGAAACGCGTCAGAGTTTTTTTAAACCTTGTGTGTTTGTCTTTTTGGCCATCATGCCCAATAAATAATTATTTTTGCCCCAGCCCCTTTCTCCATTTTTGGCAGTGCTCCGCTTTTTTCTCCTTTTCTTTTACTTTTTGCTCCATTGGTGTAGTAGCATGCCCCGGTACAACCATTGCAGATCAGCTGTTTTCATCAGGAGGATTTCCTCTACGAGCTGCAGAGTGGATCCGGTGTTCAGCCAGTGTGTGGTCCACACCCCTACCCCTTACCTGTTCCGGGACGGACTACAACTGACAGGGACGAACGGCAGCAGCAGTGGATCGCTCACCGTCCCTTCTGCAGTTACCACCCCCAGACTCCGTCGGACAGATACATCGAGGGATCACCATCTGGCACCCGGTAAGGTGGCGGGAGGCTCTGCTTGCAGGTCTCTACTACCAACAGCCTGTTCTGTGATACCGGGTAGCCGTCACCGCATATCTGAGCGTGGAGGACTTTACTCCATCTACTATAGGGGGTTGGCACCATCGGTTCTATCGGAGCTTATCCCGATGTTTAACAGGTGAGGTGGGGGTTACTCAGGCCCACACATACCATCGGCATCATCCACGGGACACTCATTGCTTTATTTTCTATATATATCGGCACATATGTGATTTTTTTCATCATACAGCACTTGCCATATTTGCAGCTTCCACGCGGGGATCTTCCCCGTTTCTCTATTTGGACTCCCTTCTTCATTTAGTGGGCTCTTCTTTTTTTTTGTCTTTCTTCCTCCCCTACTTCCTTGTCTGTAACTGAATCCCATTTTCTCCTTTGGGGGATGCCATATATATTGTTTGTCCCACTATGGAATTCCTTATCTCCTCTCGCCATCTGACATTTTTGTCTCTCTCTAAAAAAGTATTATTTTTGCTATTGCCTATTTTTTTTATTTCATAATCATATCTTTTTTAATTTCTATTGTCTTCATATCTTTTTTTTAGGATACATAGGTTTCTCTTCTCTAGAGTCTTGTTCCCTATATCTCCCTCTGCTTGATCCTCATATTGAATTTTATGTTCATATCCTTTTTTTTTAACGTTTCTCTGGTAGCTTACATCTATCTTGTTATCTTTCTACCGATTTTTGCCTTTTTAAACTGTCTGTGTTTGCTTGTTTCAAATCAGTTTGATCTCTTTCTTTAGGGGATTTTTCTTGCCATTTCTTATTTTGTGTCACCTCCCTTTTCACTGATTTCTTTAGGTTTCTATAGTTTCCTGATTTATAATCCTGTTTGTCCCTATTGAATTTTTTTTGTTTGATTTCAATCACTTCTTTTTCAATTCTATCTAATTTTTCTGTTAAACTAGTCTTAAGTAACTGTACTTCATTTGTATATTCCACCTTTTCTATTCTGTTTTTTATCTCTTTTATTTCTATATCAATTCTGTTTAATGATTGTCTTCTATGTGAAATAAGTAAATCCATTATTTGAAAAGAACAATTGTCCAGTATACGATTCCATTCCAGGATAAAAAAATAATTGTTTAAATCAAATGTGGAGGACTTAAAGATGCGTAGTCCCCTAAGAATTTGTTTACTGCACAAATATTGTTCTTGGGATATCATATCCCAAGATTGTTTCATCTCAGTAATCATAATCTCTAGATATAGAAATTCTTCCTCAATACTTTTAGTTTTTGCATAAAGTGAATGTCTCATTATCCTCCTCTGTACAAAATATTTTCTCTAAGTTTTGGCCTCTTTTTTCCCTAGTGTGGAAAAAGGAAGAATGACTTTTTTCCATGATAATGACAAATATAACACACTGTAAATACAATGCAATCTATCAAACAGTGAGCTGCTATCCTGATGTAACAACAAACAAATAATAGCAATATAGGGAGCGCTCTAACAAAATTAAAGGTCCAAACTTCTAGACAAAATTTGCTATGGTGCAGCTTGAAAAGTTGAAATTGTTCCCAATTCCCAGCAGTAGTAAAATGTTTAATGTATTCAGCGCTCCTCGTTGAATGGGAAGACAAGAGAAAAAGAGAAAAAGCACAATAGTGAAGAACGTTATATGCAATTCACATGTAGAAATGGTGAGATATGCACTTACATTGTAGTGCCTGTACCAGGCATGTAAAGTATGTGATAGGATAAAAAATAAACCTAATATAACATACAAAAGGCCTGATAATATTAAGTAACGTATTGCCCCAAGTATTCCTAGGGAAGAAATAAAAGAAGGAAACTGGCTCAACAAATATTTACCAATAGGCTTTTTAAAATGTGGCAAATGCATTAAATGTAAATACAGTCTTCCTGGTAAGGAATTTACATCTACCCAAACAGGAGAAACCTTTAAAATAAATACATTCATAAATTGCAATAGTAAAGGAGCTGTATACCTCGTTGTGTGTCCCTGCAATTTACAATACATTGGACGCACCAAGAGGTGTCTAAAACAACGTATTGGGGAACATTATCTAAATATAAAAAAGGGACTTGAAACACATAGTGTTTCGAATCATTTTAAAAAACATCATCTGTGTAACCTAGAAGGTCTAAGATTCATAGGGTTAGACAAAATAGAATTAACTAATAGGGGGGGAGACTTAATACAAAAAATATCCCAAAGAGAAACTCTATGGATTCATAAATTAACAACATTAGTACCTTGAAGATTAAACATCAATATTGATTTTGGGTGTTTTCTCACATAAAAATTCTATTTTGAAACCGTAGGGTTGCCGGGGGACCAGTTTCGTTGTGACACCAGAAACCGGAATTGATGTAGAATGCCGACTGGATCGGCGGTGGATGTCGCAGAGACAGGAGAAAGCAACGGGAGCACACAAACTGGTCTGTCCCTGTGTTTTTTACACTGTTTGTGTGTAAATTTATACCTGATTTTATATAAAGTGGAGCTTTAAAAAGAAGTCCATGTTGAATCTGTTACGGCTGTACAGAAGTGAAAAACTTCAAAAATACCTTTACATGCCAGGCACTACAATGTACACTGGCGACACACTTTATTCGAGCTCGGCTAGTCCCACGAATTCGGGTATACCCGGGTGTATTGAGGTTTGTGACTGTTTTCTGCCCGAGTGCATTGAGTTATTTTCCAGCCAGGGATTGAAGCATTTTATTCCCGCTGGCTGCAATACTGCACAGTATATATATATATACTGCATTAAAATTCATGAATTTATGCCATCTGGTAGACACGCGAAGCATTGCAGCCTATTAAATCCTAATCATTATCATTTAACAGATCAGCCGCCCGTCAGCCAGGCATGAATCCAGGCTGGGAAGGCAAAAGCAACGGGGCTTGTCAGAGGTGAGGAGCGGCGCATTCCAGGTATCTGCCAGGTACATACTGGGTATTTGCTCGAATAAAGTGTGTCGCAGCAGTAAGTGCATATCTCACCATGTCTATATGTGGATTGCATATTGTGAACATACTTCACTATTGTGCTTTTTCTCTTTTTCTCTTATCTTCCCTTTCAACAAGGAGCGCTTAATACTTTGAACATTTTACTACTGCTGGGAATTGGGAACAATTTCAACTTTTCAAGCTGCACCATAGCAAATTTCTTCTAAAAGTTTGGACCTTTTATTTTGTTAGAGTGCTTCCTATATTGCTATTACACCATAAACTTAGAAAGTATGTTACTCTCGCCACCTTATACCTGGTGGGAGATACTCTAAATCCCTACACTGGGTTCTGGGGGTTGGGCATATACCAGGGGACCATTGAATTTGATATCCCCTGCCCGGTCTTACTGTTTGTGATGAGATCAGGGGTAATCAGGCTTAAATAAAGGTGTTATACCTGGCTGATTAACCCCAACTCGCATTGGGAATAAAGGGGTTAAAAGTATTTGCAATGCACTGCTGTCTTTGCCCTGTCCCAGTCTTCTTAACCCCATTTGCAGGCTATTCCCTGCTTGGCTTGCTGTAATGAAAATGAATGTAATGCCTTCTATATCCTTTTGAGACACAAGATGGAGTAGTGAGCGCCAAAGTTAGCGCTGATTGAAGAAGTGTGGCAAAAGTTTAAATAACCATTTGTAGAATGGGTATCCATTTCTATCGGTTTGACCCTGTACCCACAAGTCAATTGAATAAGTGGCTTGCGGTTAAGTTCTGAAGTGCTTTACTGATAGAATTTATCTGTGCCTTGTTAGCACCGTAACTTGAAAGGCAGAAAGACAATTGCCGTGGGAACTGTGTCAAATGACCTGTGAATTCGGTGAACTTGGTTAGCACAAGCATGTATTTCAATTAAGAGGGCTAACTCGAGAACGGAGAAACCCAGCACCCTGGCTTTTGGTGTGCAAGTGTACATAAATAAAACACGAAGATACATATAAAAATTACAGTGATAGTACACCCAGAACATGAAGTTTGAATAAAGTGTGTAAAACTGTGATTTTAAAATGTACAGGCAGGAACTGTTTTCTGTCAGCCCGGGAAAGTATTTTACTGTGTATTTTTGTCATGTTGCATGTAGCATTGGGCTTCTCTGTTGTCTGTTGTATACATATGCCACGCTCAATAGCTCTCCTTTTTGACACACACACACACACACACACACACACACACACACACACACACACACACACACACACACACACACACACACACACACACACACACACACACACACACACACACACACACACACATATATATATATATGTGTCAAAAATATTTAAGTGTCAATATATATATATATATATATATATATATAGTGGGGGCTCAGGGGTTCCCAAAAAGAGCTTGCTGGGGTTTTGTGTTTGGTTATCCTATTCTCAGCTGTTTCAGCTGTTGGAGGTTAGTTGCTCCTCCTTCCCAGATTTTAAACCCGCCCCTCCCCACTTCCCAAGTTAGTAGGTCCTTTCATTCTACTGGATATAGATCTGATGTGGTCTTTCTCCCTCCTAATAGAGGTAAATAAGAATTTTAATCCCAATAGAGGTATATTAGTATATTATCTGATAGTGTTAGGACTTGAGAACAGGGTCTGCCTTGTCGAGGCTCGCAAGCTTACAATGCTTTGGCCAAAGGGTTAAACTAAATGACCCTTTTTCAAGAGAATATATAAGTATTTTACTGTTTATTTTTGTCATGTTTGATGTAGCATTGGGCTTCTCTGTCGTCTGTAGGAACTGTTTATCTTTCAGCCCGGGAAAAATCCTCTGACATGTAAATGTGCTAGAGGTGAATGAGCAGAGGGTGTTTTCTTTTTGGCACTTCAAAGGGGTCCTGCTGAGCTGGCGACTGTCAGTCTAACAAAGTGACAGGGATGAAAGACCTCAAAACACCATAATGCACACATGGCCGGACTCCGTATAAGTACAATATCCTGGGCCATTGACACCTTGGGCCAATCCCCAGACTCAGGGGCACCAGAAAAAGGGTGTATCTCAGGTATAGTGAAAGAAAGTGACAGAGGTCACTAAAGTCCCCTATTGGTTGCACTCACAGCAAGAACAAGTTGCATAACTACATGATACAAATATCCTCAGTATGGACTCAAAGTCCCAGGTGAAATGAAATAATAACTAGAGGATACAATATCCACAGATAGACTAATGTCTAAAAGAAAAAACACATAAACATAATCCATAAAGGACCATATGTCCACAGAAAATGTCTAGTGGCCTAAGGTATAACAATGGCATCCACTATTAAAATCCAAAAAATAAAAAAACTTTAATACACCATTTATAACGCCGAAAAGCAAGTGACATAAAAATAAAACAAATTGTGATGTTAAAATACCCCTGTAGGGGAGCAGGTGGGGTGGGGGGTAGCAACCAATAAAGTAAGGAATACCAGATCAGTAGTAATAAGTATTGTACATATATCTCATGGTATCCCTAGTGTTTCTACCAAAGCCATGCAAGATCTGTGGGTAGGTCAGGGAAAACACTTAAACCATAAGGAGCCTAAGTAAATGGGTATAAGGTCCAGGAGAGTCTGAGCATTTAATACAAACCACCAATATGAATTAAGGTCAGTTTGGGATGCAGTACCTCTGCACCACCACATACCGGCACTAGGCGTCCAAGGATCGCCATGGTTACCACCGGGTACAAAAAGCGATCAGGAACGCAGTAACGCCCACCCCGGATGAAGTCACAGGAAGTGACGAAACATGCGGCATGTCGGGTCTTTTGCCGGCACTTAACTTACTTTGTCAGTCTTCACAAGTAGCTCTCCGAGAGCGCTGTGCTCCTGCACAACAATCACTGTTCTAACTCCTTGTTACACCCATTTAAAGAGGTGTTAGTACTGCCACAGGGCAGTACTTTCTCCATGGGCTCCACTCAAGTGCTGTTTACACTAACATAATAGTAAAGCTATTAAGCATAGTCTGTAACCAAATACCCTGTTAGGCATACGAGACTTTACTGTGTGATACACTACGCAATACATGCGCTCCTAACAGCTTAGCACTCTGGTTAAGAGCATACAATCTTGATCCACCTACTGTGCACCGATGTATGCACAAACTGTCTGACAGGAATATCCTAGCACGGTCTGCGACGCATGCGCGGTCTGAATTTCAGAGACAGCTCTGGTACATTACAGGACGGCTTAGTTTTTCAACGATAAGTTAAAACAAACAGATTAAATGATCACCTTACTTACTACGAGTCATCACATCACTGCTGTTTTGTGTGGGTGCCCCCCACCCCTGCACTAGCCGCTGAGTCTTACCGTGAGAAGGCTCGATCCTAGCGCATGCGCAGCTCGTGTAATTTGGGTCTCCCGTATGCTCAGACTGTTTGACAGTACTATCCAAGCACGGTCTGTGACGCATGCGCGGTCTGAACCTCAAAGACAACCCTGGTGTATGACAGAACGGCTTAGACTTTTAGCGTTAACTAAAAATAAACAGTCTATGTGATTACCTTACTTACCTAGAGGCAACACATCACTGCTGTTGCCTGTGGGTGTCCTTCACCCCGGTACTAGCCGCAGATTCCTAAACGACAGAAGGCTCGATTCTAGCGCATGCGCAGCCTGTGTCCTTTGAGTCTCTCTAAAGACATGTAGAGCAGCGCACGACACTGTTACACAGTATTACTACCATACTTTTACTAGGCTCCTTCTGACACAGTACAAGTATCTTAATTTGGGCCACCATGGAATAGAACACTGTTAGCACCTCTCAATCTATGACTATTTAGGAGCAGGAACTTACACCTACATCTATAGGGAACCACTAGACAGACCCACAACACCACTAACATCACCAAGATACTTTGGATGCGTCCCCCCAGTTTGGACACAGTCTCAACACAGGTATATAAAGATCGCTTACCCCATCACTGACAACATACAGTAATCAGGAATTAAAGGGGATATTTCCTAGCGACCTATTTGTGTGTACTAACATAAATACTGCACTATATGTACCTACCTTCTACATAGACTAGGTGATGTGACGGAGGATAAATTTCCTATTTGGCCTGGATACCCTATAGATCAGCATTACTAGAGCTCGGTGTGATCTCTGGCGGAGTTTTAATAGACGTTAGCCATCTATCTTTTATCTAAGTATATAGGATTCAACTATCTACTATATACTGTTTTATCGCACGTTTGCACAGCAATTTAATAAAGTTCACTACACTCATTACATTCACCCCTGACCATCTATACTATAAAGGTTTGCGGTGCGCCTCTAAAGGGATTCTTTAGTGCACCTTCTTTGGTACACTTTTTTGTCTATTGCCTCTTCCCTAGGCAGCACGCCTACACCAATCAGGGGTTAGAGCGAGGTTCCTCTCTATATCTAAGTTTTAAAATGTACAAGCAGGAACAGTTTTTTCTGTGAGCCCGGGAAAAATCCTTTGGCATGACAATATGCCAGGGGTGAATGAGCTGAGGGTATTTTCCTTCCTGAACTTCAAAGACTCCCTGTTAAGTGGGAGACTGTAAGTCTAGTGAAGTGCAGGGATGAAAAGCCTCAGAGATCCAAAGTGTGAAAATTGCCAAGATGTTGCCAGATCCCGGTACTTTGCATGAGCCATTCACACCATGGGGCCAAACCCCACACTAAGGGTTGCCAGTAAAGGGGTGTAACCCAGGTATGCTAATTATCATGGGTGTCAAGCTAACACTTGCGCAGTGCAAACAGGAAAGCCTTTTTGCCCCGTTTTGCGAACCACAGGCAAATCGGAGATTGGTGGGTTAAACGTTCCCATGGAGGGGATTGGGTATGCATGTAATAGATAGGTCTGTGAACCCTATAAAACTGCCCACCAATCTATCCCCAGTGTTATTCATGACGTAACCAATCTTTGCACAAGATTATGTTCGAGTACAGCGGTAGCGGTTCCCGGACGCAAGGGGTTAATAACATCAAAACACAAAAAGAATATACTGCTCACTAATAGTGGTTCCTGTAATATGTAATTATGAGTTGCATCCACAAATGCCTAGATTGGCATTGGGTGCATCAAATGGGCTAAATGAAGTATTTATCAAAAATTAGAGGGCAAGGTGTGTTATCACCATCTTTCTAACTAGAAGCTCATTAGTAGATCCACTCTGGGACTATTGAAACATAACGTTTAATGAGTTTTATACTAAAAAACTCTACACACATAAAATGAATAGTGATGATGATGTGTGTGGTGTAATAAAAATAGGGAGGGAGCGAGACAGGGGTGATAGGGTGGGAGTGAGACAGGGGTGATAAGGTAACTGAACCTCATGAGTGCCCCTACACTAATGTTTGCTAATGCATAGCCCGCTGATGCTGTTGTAGAATTCAATCACTGGCACAGCATACCGATCAAACCAACCTATGATTGCTAGATGTAGAACCAACCTGCTAGATCTGATGTATAGAATATAATTCAAATATTGTAAAATAACAGAAATGGGTTCTACATAAAGATCAGCAGAACCCCGGTGCATCTATAACCTGTTATATATGTAAATCCTAATTGGTGAATGGTTGAAAATACAGAGCATGCAGGTAAAAGTTCAACACAATCATAGGTTGGTGGTATGTGGATTGAGCCTGTGCAGGACAACAACTATACACTGGTATGATATAATACATCAATTTCTATCTACAGAATATCCATTTGCGTGTATGGTGAGGTATGTTTGCTGCTATAACTGTAGCTATATTAGTGGAATGGCAAACCCTTCTCAACAGTGATACAATGCAGATTAGTGGTGTCCACAATCCTAATGTGTGATATTAGTATATCCACAAGGAGATTTAGCCTAATGCTGCACAGTGTACTGTGATAAAAACCTGCTCATAAGGTGTAAGGATCCGCGCTGCGGGTATACCTGCTTCCAGCGCCTCCTTACCTTTATTACAGTAGTGTGCAAAAAACCAGGTGCTTACCTCAGATTAGAAACAAAAGTGTGCTTACAGTAAAGCGGTCAATTCGACAATAGCTCTCTTACAAATACTTGGAGCAAACAGTAGGATCCCTTCAGCTTCAACCCCAGAAAAGGGTTAATCCAGAGCCCTTATAGAAACATGGGAACAAACAAACAATGGGGGAGCATGGGATTAGAAAGACATATACAATAATAATGGTGATGAATATTGACAGTAGTTCCAAAGGTGGGGGGAGGGTTGTAAATATAATAATACTTACACGGCCATGTGTAAGCAACCACAATTAGTGATCACCTCCTTGAGGGCGAGCTGTGCCTCTCCCAGCTAGATATAGCTGTATGTTGATAGGGTTAGGGGAAATGATATATAATCTATAAGGCTATACTCACACGGCCCTGTGTGAGCTGGTGTAGAAATTGGTTACTTTGGGGTTAAATTTAACCCATCCACATCTATTCGTCACGTAATGGGGGTTTTCTCCAGTATCCAGGGCAGCACGAAAATCAGTGCTATCTCCCAGGCGTCAGCCAGGCTCTCCCCCCAGGTGTTATGATGCGTGGGGGGGGGGAGGGGTAGGGTGATGAGAAAAATGAGTGAGGCACGGTTCCAGTTAAATATTCACAAGAAATCGCATTTATTAATTAAAACAGCAAAGGGACTCACATACATATAGAATGGACCCCTGGCCTCCTCACGCAGTCCAGGATCGAGTTTGAGCCTGAGGAAGTCGATGTGTCGATGAAACGCGTAGCTCTAAACCACCAGAAGATTTTGACCTAAGGAGGCTTCCGCAGTCAGACCGTGGAGCAGTGTTTGCAGCCCAGCAGGATAGTTTTTCTTCCTGCATCCCGGACGCGGGAAGGGCGCACAAAGCTGCTCAAACTCGATCCTGGATTGCGTGAGGAGGCCAGGGGTCCATTCTATATGTATGTGAGTCCCTTTGCTGTTTTAATTAATAAATGCGATTTCTTGTGAATATTTAACTGGAACCGTGCCTCACTCATTTTTCTCATCACCCAACCCCTCCCCCCCCCCCCACGCATCATAACACCTGGGGGGAGAGCCTGGCTGATGCCTGGGAGTTAGCACTGATTTTCGTGCTGCCCTGGATACTGGAGAAAACCCCCATTACGTGACGAATAGATGTGGATGGGTTAAATTTAACCCCAAAGTAACCAATTTCTACACCAGCTCACACAGGGCAGTGTGAGTATAGCCTTATAGATTATATATCATTTCCCCTAACCCTATCAACATACAGCTATATCTAGCTGGGAGAGGCACAGCTCGCCCTCAAGGAGGTGATCACTAATTGTGGTTGCTTACACATGGCCGTGTAAGTATTATTATATTTACAACCCGCCCCCCACCTTTGGAACTACTGTCAATATTCATCACCATTATTATTGTATATGTCTTTCTAATCCCATGCTCCCCCATTGTTTGTTTGTTACCTTTATTACAGGCTGTCCGGGCTCCCCGGCGGCGTCCCTCATCAATGGCAGCTGCCCCCGCACATCCCGGTCGCACGCATCACGCCCTACGGGCGCGCGCGGACCCAGGCCGCCATTAGTTGGCGCCAGGTGTCAGACTCTGCCCCATCTGACGCGAAGCATGCACCTTGCATGTCTCTGCCCCGGCCCCATCAGCTCTGCCTCCCAGGTCCCTCTTCTCCACCTGACCCTTCCCCTGTCCGTTCCTCTGCTCCTCCCCTTGCTCAGAAGGATTGGACGCTTCGCCCATGCAACGATTTCCGTGGCCTAAACAAAATTACCATCAAAAATCGCTACCCTTTGCCTCTTATTCCAGAACTCTTCGATAGGCTGGAAGGCGCGACAATTTTCTCCAAATTTGACCTACGAGGAGCATACAACCTGATTCGCATCCACAGTGGAGACGAGTTGAAGACCGCGTTCAACACATGCAGCGGTCATTATGAGTACCTAGTGATGCCGTTCGGGTTGCACAATGCCCCTGCAGTCTTCCAAGACTTTATGAATGAGGTTTTGAACTCTGGTGTGATTATCTACTTAGATGATATCCTTATTTTTTCAAAAATCCTCGAAGAACACATTCGTCATACCAAGATGGTGCTCTCTCGCCTACGGGCCAACACCAATCCTCCACTACCTTCATGGGGTACATTATCTCGGATCAAGGCTTCAGCATGGATCCAGAGAAGCTCAAATCCGTACTCGAATGGCCTCAACCTAACTCCTTAAAAGCGATCCAGCGCTTCCTCGGCTTCGCAAACTATTACAAAAAATTTATTGCTGGCTTTTCTACATTGGTGGCACCCATTACGGCCCTTACCAAGAAAGGGGCCGATCCGTCCTCATGGCCCTTTGAGGCCACTCGGGCCTTTGAATCTCTTAAAAAAGCCTTTGTCTCGGCTCCTATTCTGCGACATCCCGTCCCCACCCTTTACTTTGGAAGTTGACGCTTCCGACGTAGGAGTTGGCGCGGTTCTCTCTCAAAGGACCACCCCCGAAGACAAATTTCACCCCTGTGGGTTTTTTTCTAAAAAAATTTCTTTTGCAGAAATAAATTACGACATGGGGAATAGGGAATTGTTAGCCATCAAGATGGCTTTACAGGAGTGGAGACATCTCCTGGAAGGAACAAAGGAACCCATTTCGATCCTGACGGACAACAAAAATCTTTCTTACATTGAAGGTGCTCGTCGCCTTGGCCCTCGTCAAGCTCGTTGGGCGCTGTTCTTTTCAAGGTTTAACTTCACCATCTCTTATATTCCTGGGACAGAGAATATCAAGGCGGATGCATTGTCCTACCAGTTAATCACTGAGGAAAAGTCACAAGATATCCCGGAGAATATTCTTCCCCCCCTATTGCTTATCTCTGCCGCTTCCTTTGACATTTTAGATAAGATTCTGGAATCTCAGACACAGGTCCCTGAAGGGTTTGAAGTCCCCGATGGTCGTCTTTATGCAGCTCCACATTTTCATCTCAACATTTTGGAATGGGGCCATTCCTCCAGATCTGCTGGCCATCCCGGGTTTAAGAAGACCAAGGATTTGATTCGTCGAACCTTCTGGTGGCCCAACATGTCAAAGGACATCAGAGCCTTAACCTCTTCGTGCCCAGTCTGTGCACAAAATAAGTCTGTCCGTCAAAATCCTTCTGGTCTTCTACAACCTCTCCTTGTTCCGGGCCGTTCTTGGAGTCACATTTCTATGGACTTCCTCCTGGATCTTCCCCCGTCTAATGGTATGACTACCATTCTTGTAATGGTCGACAGATTCTCCAAGCAAGCTCATTTTTTCCCCTCAAGGGTCTACCCAATTCCAGTACTTTGGCCGACATTTTTGTAAAGGAAATTTTCCGCATTCATGGTGTCCCGTGGTCCATTGTCTCAGATCGGGATACTCAATTTGTTTCTAAATTCTGGCGTGCATTTTCCCAGAGGTTTGGCATTACCATTCTTTTTTCCTCAGGCTACCACCCCCAAACGAATGGGCAGACTGAACTTATGAACCAATCCCTTGAACAGTATTTGTGTTGTTTTTCTTCGGACTCTCAGGATAGTTGGGCTGAGTTACTTCCTTGGGCAGAATTCGCGATCAACTCTCTCAAAAACGAGTCTACACAAAAATCACCGTTTTTTTGTAAACTACGGATTTCACCCTACTCGTCTTCCCTTGCATCCTTCCAGGTCCGGATTTCCGGCAGCAGATGAGAGGGTATCTTCCTTACAGGAAGAGGATTCAAGCAGTTCTTCAAAAATCCGTGCTAAGGCAGAAAAAACAAGCAGATAGGCTCTGTCAGGAGGGCCATAAGTTCATTCCTGGAGAGAAGGTCTTGCTTTCTTCAAAAAATATCAAATTGAAGGCCCCAACCCCTAAATTGTCTCCCAGGTTCCTGGGCCCTTTGTCTATACTGAGACAAATTAATCCTGTGGCCTACCAACTTCGACGGCCTCCTTCTATGAAGATCTCACCCATCTTCTATGTTTCTCTCTTGAAACCATTTATCCAAGACAAACAGTACGCTCATCCCTCTTTTCGGCCTCCTCCCCCCATTGTACCTGGACAACAGGAGTTTGAAATCTTGTCTATCATTGACTCTCGCATCTCCAGGGGCAAACTTCAATTTTTGGTCCACTGGAAGGGATACGGACCTCTGGATCGTTCTTGGGTTTCACATGCGGATGTTCATGCTCCATCGCTACTTAAACGTTTTCATGAAAAATTTCCCCTCAAACCTTGGTTGGTTTTTCCGGAGTCCGACCCTCGAGGGGGGGGGGGGGATACTGAAAGGATCCGCGCTGCGGGTATACCCGCTTCCAGTGCCTCCTTACCTTTATTACAGGCCGTCTGGGATCCCCGGCGGCATCCCTCGCCATTGGCGGCTGTCCCCGCACATCCCGGTCGTGCGCATCACCCCTACGGGCGTGCGCGGATCCAGACCACCATTAGTTGGCGCTGAGTGTCAGACTCCGCCCCCTATGATGCGGTGCACGCACCTTGCGTGTCTCTGCCCCTGCCCCATCAGCTCCGACTCCCAGGTCTCTCTTCTCCACCTGACCCTTCCCCTGTCTGTCCCTATGCTCCTCCCCTTGCTCAGTCTACTCCCAAATCCACCGGTACGTCTCTCCCACTCTCCGCCTCCTCTGACGCGGTGCACGTACCTTGCACGCCCCTGCCCGATCAGCTACGCCTCCCAGGTCCTCTTTCTCTTTCTGTTCCTTCCCTTGTCCGTCCATCCATTCCTCCCCTTGCTCAGACCACTCCCAAAGCCTCTGGTAATTCTCTCCTATCTGGGTCTTACTCGGTCCACTCCGCTGTCCCTCCCCTCACTCTGATTGGTCCCAAACTCTCACACTCTGCTATCCTATCAGGTCCTTCTTCGGGCCGCTCCTCTGTCACTCCCCTTCCCCTGATTGGTCCCAGCCCCCTATTTAGTTCCCCTTCACCATTTCCTCTTTGCTCTGCATAGCTTCTGTACCTTGGTGCTGTCTGCTGTTGCCTGGCCTCTCTTGTCTTACAGTGTCTGTTCCTGTCCCTGGAAATTCTGCTGACCTCCCTGGATTTGACCTTTTGCTTTGGACTGTACTACGTTGCTCTCTGGAACCCTTTGGACTTCGCTTTGGACTTTCTACGCTGCAGACTTCTACAAACCCTGGTCACGGCTCACGGACAATCGACTACGCTACTCTCCACTCCACGACCCAGGCTTATGGACACTCAACTACGCTGCTCTCTCCAATCCATGACCATTGGCTTACGAACTTTACCCTTCTTCGCCGGAGCTGTCAAGTACGGTATCATTTCTATTTTTGTTTACCTGGACCATCTACGCTACTTCCACACTCTGGCCGTGCCCCCGTTTGCTGTTAGGTGTGTGGTATTATTCCTTTCCACCTCAGTCCCGGGGTCTCGTCTGGCTTGTGGGCAGGCCGAGCGTTAGATAAGGTCATATTATTATGCTAGTGTATTGATAGCAATAGACCAATAACTATACAGAAATATCCATAAAACACTGTGCTGGCTATGTATTTACCTCTACATGTATGGAGCATATAAAGAGCAGCACAAATTGAAATGCAGTGCAAATCCAAATAGAATATAGTCAATAATAGTGTAAAGCTATACAACCATAGCAAAAGTACATACAGAGAATGCACACGGCAGTGCCTGATGTAATAAAGAACTCTGAGGGCACACAATTGCCAAACAGCATGCAGCAAGCTTGTAGCTTGTAGCTGCCTCATGAGGGATACAGTTACCAATGGTATACAGCTCCCTGTCTCCTCCCGAATGACGTCACTACGCCGAACGCCCTATGCGTTTCCCTCCTACACGGAGATTCGTCATCGCAACCAAGGATTCACCCCAAACTCCAGAATTCATTAACCCTGGTGACTCCCGAATGAAGTCTTACGAACTATTACGAAATTCATTCATTTGGCGGAGATATTAGATCGGCAACTTGCGATCTAGCCAAACGGACTTTAAATCAGAGACTGCATTTCTTGCGCTTTCTTGCAAATGACATTTTATTTTGTTTCCCAATCCCAGTAAGTGTTGTATTAAATGTATTCTGAAGCTGTCGTGTGTTTGTCGGTCAAGGAAATAAATGACAATTTATTTTGCTTCCTTGTTGTGTTCAATCAAGAATCCCAAAAATATAAAGTGTTGATAAATTCTGGTCCACCGTGACAGTACCCCCTCACCGTCACACAGGTTCAGGATTCCGTGAGACCATTTGGCTACCAAGCTTGGTGTCATCAATTCTGCTCAGGTCTCGAACAAAAGTGGGAAAGCCATTTGGTTTCCTGAGTTTGCCTCAAGTACTCACGTCCTGGGGTGAATGGAAGTCATCGGAACCCATTTGCCCCAACCCAGACTTTGAGGAGTCTAAATCAGCAGGGGGCTTCTGATTGAAGTGGCAGAGGTGCCAAGTTGGCGTGTCTGAGTCTGAATCCACGCTTGCCTGGCTTCACTAGACTGGTAGCGCTCTGATTGGCTGGTAGGAATTCTCCTACGCTCGGATTGCACTCTGAAATACTATAAGAAACCCTCAGACAATCTGGAGAGCAGATTCTAAGCGCCAGAACAGCAGCGGCAAATTTGAAAGTACAAAAGATACTCAAGAAGAAATAGCAGCGTGCCGACTTCAAAAAATTTAGGTCGAGAAATTTTATGTCCCACTTTTTGCAGCCAAGTTCTGAGAATAGAACGTAGCGGTCACGGCTGGGATTTCAAGCTGAAAATAGTTCCAGGATGTTTGGAGGTAAGTCGCAGCCAAGTTATTTAAAGTCCCCCAGAGCAGATCCAGCTGTGGCGTCAGGAACTTAATGCTGATTTCAGTTCCAGGACATTTCGGGACAAGTCCTGGTCAACCAAAGACTTTGTTTTACATTCTTTTTAAGCTAGGAAAGTCTAGTTTTCAGCCCCAGACCCCCAGTAATTGTGTCTTTCTCATGTATTGTGTGTTTCATTGTGCTTAGCCTATTTTAATTGAATAAATGATCATTTATTTTATCAACTTGTTTTGCCTAGTGTTATGATCCCGGTATAAAAGGTGTAAATGCCTGGTCTCCCTTTACATTCCCATGTAGTTTTCACCTCCCATCTACTGTAACACAATTGCATCCACTAGTCACTGCTGCTTTCCTTGCAGGCTGTTTCAGTCCTCCATCGGCCAGAGGTTATGGCTTCCTTCACCCCCAAAACCCTCCATTTAAATCAGTGCTGGAAATTTAGGTGGCCAACCAATAATATTGGAGGTCAGTGGTCTGTTATATGCTCTCAGCTCGAGAACCATCTCCTTCCCCTGTCAGGTTGCCTGGCACCAGTTTAGTCTTTCACTGCTTCCTACCACAGATACACGGCAGTGGGAAAGCCTTGGGACAACCTCACTAAGGGTGGAACAAATGACTGGTGCTGTGTGACTCTATAATCCTGCCTAATCACGTGGTGCTGGTGGCCATCTTGAGTTGTAGTAGTATGTCTGAAGAGAGGGTTGGGTTCGCCTTTGGGTAGAAATAGTGTGCCCAGTATAGTAGGTGATTTAAAGTAATTTTAAATTTGAGTCTAGAGTGGGGGAAGACTTTTAGTATTTCTATATAGAAAGGTGCCATTATTATTGGGTATTAGGGAGATCTCATACTTTTTTAGTAGAAAAAACTCTGCATTCCTGCATTTGCACAGCTCTGTATCCAAACTCTGGTCTCCTTTCTGTCATCTGTTTAATTTTATATCATGTCCTTGGATGTCCTTACATCATGGACCATTGTTCTTTATTAGATCTTGATATAAGACGTTCATTCCCCTTGTCTTCTTGAGGTTGTTTGGATATTGGAGTCCTTTTATTTGCTTTTTATTCTGCCAATTCAGTGGGATTTAACAACACTCTATAGAAAATAATAAAAGTAGTACTTTCTGCCTCTGGCTAATTACCTAATTACATTAAATTGTAAGTGCATTATTAAATATGCAAGAGCAATGATCCTGTATAAAATAGTTTGCAAATCATTTTTTACCAATTGTTTGTCAAGAAGTCAGATGTAAGGCATTAGATAAATTCAGATTGGAATGCAGTTGCACAAAATTGCTATTTGTCATTAAGTATAGGAATTTATATATTTATGTTTTATTTTAATCAACAAATGAAACTTTGAAATAAACATACACTCAACCACAATATTTTTTACAAAATATTGTATCTGTATTTGTGTTTAAGGTGTTTTGGTTCAATTGCTGCAGTACCAGACAAACAATTAGGGAATATTAAACACATTCCATCTTTCTGTGAAGCTCATAATTTTCATCTCTCACTTAGCAACCTACAGTGTGCTGGAGTTTCTATTAAGTAATTTAAAATGCCCATAATTAGAAACTCTGCATTTTAGAGAGTAATTAGCTATAGCTGAAGTAGGTACATTTTTAATATCCACAGGTTTATGCAGGTCATGTGCTTAATCTTTCCAGTTATTCTGTTGCCAAGATATTTAATCTAATTAGCATAGTAATAGACATGCCATCATTTTCTTCATCCTGCCAATGTACAATCTTTATAAATTGTAAATGTGTTTTTCCAATCCTTTGTATACTATTTAAGGTTAAAGACTACTGTGTATAAATGTACAATACACACTGTAGATAGTGAATCTTTTAAATTGCAATGTCCAGTAGCTTATTAAATCCAAGAGAAAGGACAGGTTGTAATTTGCAGGTTGCAATTATAGTTTTAAATGTTTCTTTATTAAAGTTTTTAAAGATGCTCCTGTTTTCTATTTCAGACCATATACTGTACAGATGTAGCAGGTATTATTTCTCTCATCATTGCGTGGTAACGAGTAAAATTGTGCAATGTTTTCTGTGATTGAAAAGAATACAGAACACAATGTGCCAGGTATCGTCCAATTTAATAGACTAAATGTATGAGGAGCACTAAAATTTGTTTTATTCATTTTTTATGTGTTTCTGTATGTGTATTTCAATACTGCCTTTACCCTAGTGCGGCCATAGCGGCGCATCTCTGATAACCGCGGGCAGATGCAGTATGTTTTTTTTTCCCGGAGTATATTGCGGTATTTTGTGCTCGTAATATTAGCATTTTATTAGCGCTGTCTGCAATACTGCAATACCATCTAAAACTCAGGGGGGGCGTTCGCGAGCTGTTGTCTTCAAAGTCTAATACTTTAGCAGTTCAACCTACGTCAGTACAAAGTCTGCGTGTAAATTTGCACATTTATACATGCATGTGCAGTGCTGTATGTCTCATTTGAAAATTGTTGAAACGCATAGGCGTGTACTGTAACAGTATCACATTTCGGCATATACAGCACTCTCCCATCGCTTGCCCCCGCACACACACAGGCTAATTTACTGCACTGCAGTATTTCAACTTCTTATTTTATCTACAGTACAGTACACCTCTCCCACACCATTCCTTTGAATGTGTGTCTTTCTGGTTTCAATCACATTCCTGCTTGATAGCTGATGATCACTGCGCATGCGTCTGTAACTTCAGCACTGCTTGCTTGCAACGTTCAAGAGTGAGTGACCAAAAAAAAAACATATACTTTTTTTTCTCCTCATTTTTTATTTTTATTTTCTTTACAAGCCTGCCTAAACCATCTTGATATTACGATATTCAATCTGTGCTGTAGCTTTTGACTGCGACACTGTGCGTTTGACTGCACATGGTTGATTTGTGTACTTTTTATGTATTTGGGGGTGTAGGGATCAAATTATTATGATGACCTGCCTTTTGAAAACATGTCATTTTTTTGAACTGCAGTACAGCTAATCCTTCATGCAGCTGTACCCTGTACTCCCCTCCCCCACGCACACACACCAGGCTCGCTCAAGGATTTGAACCTCTTATCAACAGACACCTCTCCAGAACCATTCAGTTTCTAAAGCTTGTCATTGTATTTTTAATCGTCCGTCACTAGCCGAGCATCACCTCTCTGCGCCTGCATGCCTAATTTTCCTATTGTTGGCTTTGAGTCACCTCTCTGTAATCCTCTTTGGGATGGGAGCTAACTGATGATTACTGCGCATGACTCACCCATCCACCACCCAGCCCTTTGAGGCTTTGTTTATGGTAACACTTGCGATAATCCCTTCTCGAATTTGATATATAAATCTAATTTGCACAGCACTGTGAAATTGAGTTAAAAAAACATAATCTGATTCATGTTTTTGATGCAGTACAGTAAATTGCCACTTTTTTTCATTCTTTCTTTTTCTTTGGTGTAGGGGGGTGACGGGGGTCAATGATTATGTTTAGCATGAATGTAAAGAAATATTTATTTTATTTTATCAGGAACAAAAAATACAAATATACAAATAATCATGAATAATACAAAATGCAATCTTTATTCAGTTCTTCTGTCAGATGAAAATTGAGGGCCAGTGGATAATCATGAATTATGCAGATTGATAATAATATTAATGAATAATATATAATATATAATAATATATATATAATAATATAAATTTTTCTGTCTTTATTTTCTTCCTCATTCTGTGTACAGTACAATAGTTCATTGAGAGAGGAGAGGTTTTGTGTACATCATGACTGCAGTTTAGATACTGTACACTTAACTGTACAAACAGTTCACAAACTTTACACGATACCCCCCCTCTCCCCCAGTCCATCCTTTGTTTCTGAAAATACAAGAAAACAAAAAATTAGTGCAGTTATGTGCATACTGTATTATGGCATTGTGTGCTGTATAGTACTGTCAAACTAGTCTATACTGGAACTACTGTATACTTCTGTTAAATACTTTGCAACAAGATGGCTGGTGCTGCTCTCTCAGGAAAGAAAAAAATTGAGCAGTTAGGTTCATATTATGGCATTGTGTACTGTATAGCTACTCCATATTGGACTACAGTATGCAGTTAGTACTGTCAATCTAGTCTATACTGGAACGACTGTATACTGTGACTACTGTTAAATACTTTGCAACCAGATGGCTGGTGCTGCTCTCTCAGGAAAGAAAACAATTGTGCAGTTAGGTGCATATTATGGCATTGTGTACTGTTTAGCTACTCCATATTGGACTACAGTATGCAGTTAGTACTGTCAAACTGTAAGGAATCCACTCCTGGCTTTGATTATAGCTTTTGCAGACTTCTGCAGTTGCAAAAGCTTCCTCTGGCAATCAATGGCACATGTGCTGCTTCTCATTGTAGCTTCTGCCCTGTACTCCATCATTGGAGAAATACTCACACACCCTCCTCCTGTGATTGGATCTCCGCCCTTTATATCCTGGGCGTTGGCACTGAAACAGTGCCGAGCGTAATCTCCTACCTGGGACGTTACTGTCTCTGCCACAAACTGCCCCAGGCCTCTCTCCTAGCATTCTTACATTCCTAGTTCCTGAGTATCCAGAGGCCTGTTCTTTCTCCTGTGCTGAAGCGTTGTTTGCCAGCACTGGTACCTGCTGCATTCCCTCCTAGCAGTGGCTACCCTTCCTTTCCTGCGGCCTGCTGCTATCCCCTTGCAGTGGCCTGCCTTGGACTTCTGCGCTGAAGCGTTGGTTCTCCCCGACGCTGCCCTGCGGTAAACTTCGGCCAGCCTGCTGTCTCCTCCTGCTGATATCAGCATCATGGGCCGAGGCCGCTCCTCGCGCAGAAGCCACTCCCGCGCTCACGCTTCTAAGCTGAAGTGGGGAACTCCTGTCTGCTTGTTGCCGATTCCTTGCTACGACTACGACCACCCGGATGTCTTCTATCCTGACCCTGCTTTGGCCATCGATTGTCCTGTCTTCTCCTACCCCGACTTTGGCTTCAATAACAACGATGCTGCCTTCTCCAATCCTGACCCTGCGATGTACGACTACGAACTGCACACTCCGGATCAGTCTGCGCGGACTAAGGTCGGTGATAATGTAACCCCACCTCAGCCCCGCGGTCCGGTCCCGGTTTGTGGCGAGCATCGGCGTAACACAAACTATGCTATACTAGAACTACTGTATACTGTAACTACTGTTAAATACTTTGTAACCAGGTGGCTAGTGCTGCTCTCTCAGGGAAAAAAAAAATCTGTGCCATACTTACCTGTATCATACTGTACTTACAATACTACAGTACAATAGTATACCATACTACCTTCCAGATGCTTGCCCATTACGCGCGATCACAATGGGCAACACAGTCGCAATATGGTCAATATATTTATTGCATCTTTCCACAGTGAGTACATCGTTCCAAAAACTCATTATGCCAGTACAGTGCATAAGGCAAAAGCGTGTGACATACATTTTACTGTACCTTCAAAGATGACGATGCATCCTGGTTCACGCCTATAGATGGCACCCCACACATGCATCTTCACTGGGTGTTTCGGACGCGGCTTCATAGATATGCGATCTTTTTTGTGGAATGCAAAGGTGGCAAATCTCTCCAGCGAAACAGTAGACTCGTCAGTGAAGATGCAATCCTGGAAAGTTTCTCCACTGTCGATCCATGGCTTGGCCTGGACCACTCTCTTGATCTTGTTAACATCCCTTATCATAGGGTACGCTCTGTAATGACAAGGAATAATTTTATAGGTACAGAACAGTTTCTTAAAAAACACTTTAACCTCCTGTACTGTCCAGTATTAACCTCACACGTCCATATTTCCATTCTATTCTGCGTCTCATCTTCTGTATGCTGGTCTAGGATACAGTGAGATTGGGATTTTGCTGCAGAGTGTATTTGACCCTTAAGGCACTCTTCCCATCATTCTCATCGGTTAATTTGTCGACCAGAATAGTTGTCTCCCTACAGTGTACAGAAAAACAACAATCCGGTAAGTTACAGTGCAGTAGGCCACATGTACAGCACATCACTTACAGTAAAAATAGTATAAAATTAGTTAGATCTACACAATATATAGTTCTATTAATATGCAGCAATATAAACAATAATAGATATACTGCATTATATACTGTAGTTATATAAATATACCAAAATAACTATAAAATGAGACAGATCTTCACAATATATAGTTCTATTAATATGCAGCAAAATAAACAATACTAGATATACTGTATTATATACTGTAGTTATATAAATATACCGAAATAACTATAAAATTAGATAGATCTACACAATATATAGTTCTATTAATATGCAGCAATATAAACAATAATAGATATACTGTATTATATACTGTAGTTATATAAATATACCGAAATAACTATAAAATAAGATAGATCTACACAATATATAGTTCTATTAATATGCAGCAATATAAACAATAATAGATATACTGTATTATATACTGTAGTTATATAAATATACCGAAATAACTATAAAATGAGATAGATCTACACAATATATAGTTCTATTAATATGCAGCAATATAAACAATAATAGATATACTGTATTATATAGTTATACAAATATACTTACGCATTAGTTACGGTTGGTGTCCTCGTGCGTTGTTTGGTTATTCCGTGTGCATGATAGCACACGGTGGTTGATGGCACAACGAGGCCAGAAGCAGCTAACCAGCGTTGGATATCTGCAATTTGTTGTCCGCTTGCATCTCCTTAATTCTCATGCTGAGATCCTTTGAAATCTTTTTAACAGGCTTTGCTGCGAGTAGAAAGAAATACAAACATAAGAATGTATATTCGATGTTTAGTCGATGTGTATTCAATGTGCAGTGAATCCACAAAATGGATGGTGTATTTATACGTTAATGACTCACATTAGAGTACGCCCACTTTTAACACCTGTACCTCGTCGCCATGCATAAAAGGTTATACACTTTGCATAGCCTCCCACTCGATGATCTGTATCTGAACTTGCCCTTGTCCAGATACTGCATTGTGCCATCTGCTTCCATGGATCAACCCCGATTCTACGGACGCAAGAAACTACTCTCTTCAGCCGTGCCTGTCGTGCCGAAAAAGCGAAAGGTGGAAGCCATTTCCAAGCCAAGGCCAAAGCGACAGGCTAAGGCTAATAAAGAAACCTTCTGCTGACCGCAAAGGCTAAGGGTTTTAATACACATAAGCCTTATTATGTCAAGTAGAAATTTGGTGATGTACACTCAAGGCAAAACAAATGGCAGCCAACCCATCAAACCCGCAGGCCACATCTTCGATTACGCTTCGACGACTCTGCCGCCACTCTCCCGAAAATCTACAGCCCATCTTCTCCACTACTCGTCCATGACGCTGCCGCCGCTCTCCCGGAAACCCACAGCCCATCTTCTCCACTGCTCTTCGATGCCGCTGCCGCTGGTGTCTCTGAAATCCACGGGTCACTTTCTCCATTACGCTTAGACGACTCTGCCGCCTCTCGCCCGGAAATCCACAGGTCGCTTTCTCCATCCCTCTTTGATGACGCTGCCGCTTCTCTCCCGGAAATCCACAGGTCACCTCTTCCATCCTTCTTCGACAACACTGCCGCTTCTCTCCAGGGAACCCCCATCTCATCCTGCATAGCACCCATCCACCCAGATATCCACAGCACGCCATGCACAAGAACCAGTTCGTTAGACCGCATGCTGAATGGGTTAAGTATGGATATCCCTGGGAACTCTACTATGCTGGTAAAGATAGATCTGCTTTTAGAGACCATGCTAAATATGGATCAACGGATGCAGAAGAAGGATCAACGGATGGAGAAGATTTATCAACGGATGGAGACGATGGATCGACGGATGGAGAAGATAGAGACTGACATAGCGGGGATACATAATTTGCTCGGTGTTCATGCCCCTGTATCCCCGACGCCGGAGCAGGAGGGTGCATGGATGTGATGAATGAGACCTTCGACCACCTTCCAACACCAAGCGCACCCCCTCCACCAGAAGAATTTGTGTATATGTATGCCGTTGAGGAGGAGGATAACATGACAACCCCATCAAGACCACGCCAGGAGATAACACAGCGACCAAGACAGGAGGAAAGCTTCCTCCCAGACAACCTCCTCTCACCCGCTGCCACAAGCACACCCGCTCCCATAAGCACAATCGCTCCCAGAACCCAACCTACATACGCTTGCATCGATACGGTGCCCAACATCATCTTGCGCGAGCTGCCACCGGCACTCAGGGAGAAGTATAGGGTGATGATTGCTGGTTTACCCCAGAAGTATGGCATGTTAATTTTGAAGCACCACGTGACCTACTTGGTGTACTGCGGGTGGGCCAACAATGTAAACTACGAAGGAAATCGCGAAAAAAGGGTGCTTACTGAAAATTTAAGAAGGACTATTGTGGAGGAATTGTGGCGCTATTTTTCAATTTCAGATCCTTTAATGAAAATCGTTCGAGACTCCATTAATGGCATTTTGCGCCATACAAGGCATTGGCCCTGGAAGGACAATCTGGTGGGGATCGAATTTGCGTGACTGTTAACTGTTGTTTATTTTTTGTAAATATTTTTGTAAATGTTTTGACTTTCTGTACTTTAATAAAGGAGATGTTGCGTTTTTTAAATTTTATGAATAAAGAATTTTTTTTAATAACACCATACTGTTGTGCTGTGCATGTTTTGACTTTCTGTACTTTAATAAAGGAGATGTTGCGTGTTTTAACTTGTATTAATAAAGAAATGTTTTTACTTACTGTACACAAGACCTGCACAATTCCAGTCCCCGAGGGCTGCAAACAGGTCCGGTTTTCAAGGTTATCCTTAAAACTGGGGCTGTTTGCAGCCCTCGAAGACTGGAGTTGTGCAGGCCTGACTGACTGTTCTGTACACCATCCTACTGTAAATGTTTTGACTTTCTGTACTTTAATAAAGGAGATGTTGCGTTTTTTAAATTTTCTGAATAAAGATTTTTTTTTATTAACACCATACTGTTGTGCTGTACATGTTTTGACTTTCTGTACTTTAATAAAGGAGATGTTGCGTGTTTTAATTTGTATTAATAAAGAAATGTTTTTATTTACTTTACACAAGACCTGCACAATTCCAGTCCCCGAGGGCCGCAAACAGGCCCGGTTTTCAAGGTTATCCTTAAAACTGGGGCTGTTTGCGGCCCTTGAGGACTGGAGTTGTGCAGGCCTGACTGACTGTTCTGTACACCATCCTACTGTAAATGTTTTGACTTTCTGTACATAAATGTTTTCATTAGCAGGAAACCATACACCTGTTAATGTTTTGAATTGCTGTACACTTAAAATGTTTTTAAATTGTATTTGTAAATAAATGTTTTTGTACTTACTCCACCAATATAAGAAAATGTTGATTTGTTTTAAATTGTTCCATTGTCTCCTTTTATACTGTAACAAAATACAGTGTTTCTAGAACATACTGTAATGTCCAGGCATACTGTACAGTATACTGTAGACATGCTCAGCACTGTACAGTACATCACAAGAGTATTAAAACAATACATGCTGTATGGGTATAGAATACACATATGTACTGGAATACATGTAGAATAAATACATACTTTTAATTTTTCGGGTTTATTATACAGTATATATAAAAAAAAGTATTGTATACGGTCTGAAAACAACAGCTCGATGCCAAACTTTCTTCTCCCAAGTAATGCCTCGTGATAAGTTATATTCTGCACTAAGCAGAAGCACTCATCGCGATGTTTCACTTGCAGAATTCTCAGCCTCACACCCTTTATGTGGCAGGGTATTGTGAGATTATTATAAAGAAAGGTCACTCAGAGTTTGTATAAGATAAGGTTTGTTGTTTATTGTATTACAACAAAATAACCAGAAAACATCACAAGCAAAATTGCAAAGATAATGAGCTAATCAGTAAGCTAACAATCCAACTATGCAGAGATTATTATTTAGTATGCCTGTCATACTCACGAACACAAAAGATATTATGATAGGTCACGCCAGTCTCACTAGGTCTCGTCTCAGTGTGGCTCTGTGAAGGTAATAAAGTATTATAAGAAACTATTCGTCCATTTTGTATGCACTCCGCCATATTGATTCTGCTTTAACTGCAAGGCTTGGAAATAACACAGCATGTTTTTATATAAGCTAATAAGTCTCTCTCTCTCTCTTTCTGAGGTGAATCGAAACTCAACCAGGAGCTTTTTTGCCAACTCTCGGTTTCCTGTAATTCAGCTGGTCTACAGAGAATCGAAACTGAAACTTATTGTCGGTCTACAGAGAATCGAAACTGAAACTTATTGTCTGCTATATATTCTGTAATACAGATACTCGGCACGGCAGTCTTGACTACGGAGCCTGAGGAAACTGATACATGACTGTGTCATTATTGGGATCCGGGGTGCACCCAGGCTTGTGTTATACTAATTTGGCAATCCACATCTGAGCAGAGACCCTCACATGAGAAGGGAACCTCAACAATTTGGCGTAGCCGGCAGGATCCTTGTGAAGGGACACTGGAACAATCCTGGACCCGTCTCTATCCACGGACGACCGTCCCCTGGCCGGACTGATCGAGGCTTGATCAACCTCGAAAGGACAAGGTAAGATATATTTTCAATATATTCTGACCGAAGTCCTGTCAGTCTGTTCAGGTTGGCGATCTCTTGGTTGACGGTAACAGTATTGTTAATCTATACAAGACCATAGAGTCCGGTGGTTCCCGCCAAGGATTTATATAGTTTGTAAGGTCTTGTGACTGCCAGATGTGTGGTTTATATGTATGCTTGTAGTCATAAGGGTTACGGAATCAAAAGTAGAAAACGGAAACAAGGGGAAGAATCTAGTGATATCTATTGTTAGATAATAGTAGGATCGTCCATACAGGTGACGGTCCGGGGAGTGTCTGCGCACCTTTCCGTCTAGGTCAATTTATCACTGAGACTCAAGAATCCCGGTACCGCCTGGTAGTGGCGCAGGTTCATACGAGGTTGTTTTAGAAGATAGACAATGTTCTCGAGGTTATTCACAAAGGAAACGGTGCCCCCTGGCACCAAAGATTCCGTAACTCTTGTGGCAGAAAGAGAGGGTAAAAAATACACGAAGAAATGTAAATTGTTATTCAAACTGTTAGATTTACCCCCTACGGGAAGATTGCAACCGAAGTTGTTAAGAACGAATATGCAAATGTGTAAGGGGAAACTGAAAGATGAAGGCCTGTGGGAAAATGCAGAGAAGTTTCTGAATGTTGCTATAGATCTTCAGAAAGAAGGTTATGAAGAAGTAGAGTGTGGAGAGAGAAATAAGAAATGTTATTGTTATGTGAAACCAGAAAATGTGACCCCTGGCCGGTGTAGTTCGGTAGTGGCAGAAAAAGACCAAATGTCACAGGGAGATCCACCCCCATACCCGCAGACGACCGGTAGACCCCCTCCCTCAGCCCCTGTACCGGCCCCTTATTGGGTATGTTCTGTTTGCCAGTGTCAAAATCCCAAAACGTGGCGGGAAAATTATTATTATTGTGGGGCCGCCCGACCGTCCATGTCCCCCGATATTAAAACTGGTGAGGCTCTTGTGTGCCCCTTAGTCACGCCCTCTGGCCAGTATTTTAATCCCAAAGCCAAACCAGCCGACCCTGTTAAAATGTATCCCAGTATACCGCAAGATTGTCTGGTTCAGATGGATAATGGGGCCCCTGCTGAGGAAGATGCAACCTCCGCCGGGACCCCAGTTTATCAGATACCACCATACTCTGACTCTTTTGTTACCTATGGTGAACCCGAATCACTGTTTGAACGTATATTTAGCGGCCCAACCCGTCAAATTATTGTAAAAGTGATGTAGGCAGACATTACTAGCTTGTCGGTTGGCGCGATAGTTAATCCAGCAAATGGGAGGCTCCAACATAATGGGGGCCTTGCCAAATTAATTTGTGAAAGAGGGGGTGAGGCCATACAGCGTGACTCTAATATCTATATTCAGAAACATGGAGAGGTATCAGTGGGGGGTATAGCTGTCATCGGGCCCGGAGATTTACCCTGTAATTTAATTATCCATGCAGCAGGGCCAGTGTATAGGGACTATGCTCCAGAAAGAGCCAAACAACTCCTCCAAGCCGTTGTCCATACATCCCTAATCTATGCTTCCAGCCTCACTAGTGCGGCCATGCCCAAACGCACTATAGCGTTCCCTCCCATTTCTGGTGGTCTTTTCGGGTATCCCATAAAAGAATGTATCAAACATATAGTCCAGGCAGTACTCAGTACGATCAAAGAATCACCCCTCAATCTTGAAAGTATTCTGCTTGTTGCCAATGACTCTGTCAGGCCACTGCTTTTTCAAGCCGCCTGTGCTACCTCAGACGCGGTCCGCTCTTTTCCTATTGTAAAAGCAGAACACGGAAATACTCCTCCCGTCTCCCAACCGTGGAGTGAAGACGTTCCGGAAGGAGCAGTTAGGTACATCAAATTCATGCCCCAACAATGCTCCACCCTCTTACAGCAACTCCCCGATCCGGAAGACAAGCCCATGCCCTTTTATAGAATGTTACGTCAGATTCAGCAGAAATACTCCGCAACATGGGCTGATTTAAAATCTCTCACCATGTTAAAAGCGGGAGACTCATTTTGGCCCCTTGTTGAGAAATCCCTCAATGATGCTAGGATAGTTGACACCACAGACTATAAATCTGGAGAAGACTTCCTAGAACAAATACAACTATGGGCCCAGGATGCACTCACAGAGCAGTACATGCAACATTCGAAATTTTCAACAGGGCAGCGGACATTGTTCTGGGTCACCCTCTTGTTATCCAAGCACCGCATGACATCCATGCTATTCTGAACCTGTCTAGGCCGAAATACCTAACCATGCAACATTTACTGAGGCTACAGTCTGCACTGCTAATACCGGACAATGTCACCCTGAAGAAATGTACAGTACTCAACCCTGCAACTCTGATTCCGGTGGAAGGGGGTATCCATGAGTCTGAAGACCATGACTGTATAACAGAACTACAGCGGCAAGGTACCCCATCCCGGGCACAACAGACGCCTTTCAAAGATCCTGATCTATCCTTTTTTACTGATGGTTCCAGATTTGCTGATGAACACGGACGTTTCCATACCGGATACGCCGTCACTACAGTCGAGAGATAATTGCTGTCGAAAGAGCCTGTAACCTCGCAGAAGGTCAGAAGGTCAACATTTACACAGACAGTGCCTATGCTTTTGGAGTCACTCATGATTTTGAAACCATCTGGGCTAATCGTGGATTCATCACAGCAAATGGAACGCCGGTCAAGCACGCAGATGCCATAAAAAGACTATTGGACTCTCTACAGCTACCCAAGGAAGTGGCGGTAGTAAAAATCAAAGCACATGGAAAGATGAATACACCTGAGACACAGGGAAATTTCCTTGCGGACCAAGCAGCCAAGCAAGCTGCCCTTCAAGAAGACAAGACTCGAAAAGATCCACCGTCATCAGCGTTGCAGGAAGCCACAGTTGTTGCACCAGTAATTACAAGAAGTGCCAAGAAAAATCCTCCCATGGATGATATAAATCCTTACCAAGAACAGATGAAGAAGGAACAAGGAACAGTACCCAAAGAAGAAAAAGAGAGCTGGGAAAAGGCAGGGGCAGCACAAGAAAAACAAACTGGACTATGGAAAATCAAAGACCAGATTTGTGTGCCCCGACACATGTACCATGCAATCGCCACCTGGGCACATGGACCTACTCACAGAGGACATAACCAAGCATTAGCAGTAATAAACAAGTTGTACTTCGCACCTGGTATAAGAAAGATTTTGGTGGAACTGAATAAAGCTTGTGTCATCTGTCAAACCTGCAATCCAGGAAAAACTGAACCTACACCTCCAAAACATCTTGTGAAACCAGACTTTCCTTTCCAAAGAATACAAATTGATCATATCCAGATGCCGAAGTCAGGACGATATGAGTATGCACTTGTGGTGGTGGATATGTTCTCAGGATGGCCCGAAGTCTACCCAGTACCCAATATGACAGCGAAAACCACTGCTAAGAAGCTAATCACTGAACTCTGTTGCAGATTTGGATTCCCTGAAGTAATAGAGAGCGACCAAGGACCAGCCTTCACCGCCAATATTTTCAAGGAAATGTTGGAGGCCCTGGGCATGAAACAAGCCCTCCATACCCCATATCACCCCCAAAGTAGCGGGAAGGTTGAACGGATGAATCAGACCCTTAAAACAGCTCTACTAAAAATGACCCAAGAGAGTCAACTCCCCTGGCCCGACCTCCTACCTATAGTTTTGTTCCATGTTAGGACCACCCCACAGGCTACATCTGGGTTGTCTCACTTCAAAGTATTATTTGGAAGTGCAGTCAGAATTAGGGATAATAAAGGGAATGTAAATCTCACTGAAATGCATGATAGGCAGGTATATTATGTTATCAAACTAAGTGAAGAGTTATCTAACCTCCATTCTGCAGTGTCACTTTCTCTTCCAGATTCCAGCACGGATGACACAACCCATGAAATAAAGCCAGGTGATTGGGTGTATGTAAAGAAGCACGTGAGAAAACACGCACTAGATCCCAGATACACAGGCCCTCATCTGGTAACTCTAGTCACACCCACCTCAGTCAAGATCCAAGGGAAAACTACCTGGATCCACGCATCTCATTGCAAGAGAACAGCGACACCTCTTTCGGAAGAAAAAGGATTCTGTATATCCTTTGTTTGTTAGGTTTGGGGGAGGCACAAGAAATTGCTATCACCCAACATGAAGGGGCAGTCACGTTTTGGTATAATTCATCCAATACTCATGTAGCTACCTTCTCCTTCGATTACTGTAATATTGTCAGCTGTCCCTCAACCAATTGGCAGTGTAATATGTACCGAGACACTTCGAACTCTAGAGCCATATATATATGTGTTACAGACAGTTATTGGGGACAGGAATGTGATTACTGGGGAGCAGTAGGATGGAACACGGGAACAGATTGGGGATACCGACCACAAAATGGCCTAGCACGAAAAGGCAGAAATGGCAAGTCTCTAATCAGTCGAATGATCTTGCGAAAAACTGGTACATGTCTAGTCAGTGGTAAGACGGGTAAAATAATGAAACTCACACTAACTATAAAAAACCCTAGCCCCGGGGACGCTGGTGTATATGTTCTAGGAACTTGGATGAAAGGGGGTACAAGGGGAGCCTACGGGAAGTTCAGAATTCAGGATATGTATAACTCTAAAGATTGGCAGATGTCCCAAAAAAAAACCAAGATAGAGAAAAACCCTGTGGCCCCCCGGATTCAGACATTTCAAGGTATGGTAGCCACAACAGATCCCTCTTTCCAAGACACAATGGCCATAGAAACAGGTTTTTCAGACACCAACCTTTGGTTGGAATGGATAAGATACACCACTCAAAAATATAACAAAAGTAACTGCTATGTTTGTGCTGCAGCTAGGCCCCACCTTGGCACAGTGCCTTTAAACATACCCATCAATGCAGAAGAATGTTTCATTAGTCTATATACCAATACGAGTACCAATCACTCCCAGTGTGAAGATTGGAAACAAAAATATCCACTCACTACAAAAACCCCAAAACCAGGGGAAGGGATCACTGTATACAAGGGGAATTATACATGCTATGAGTCTCTACAGGGCAACAGGTTTTTAGGTAATTTCTCCCAAGGATATTGTGACACTTTCTCTAATATTTCCAGTATTAAGTTACAGAATCAGGTCCAATCGTTAGGAGATATATACTGGATATGTGGGGATCTAAAATTAAGAACCAGACTTGAAGGTAACTGGACAGGTCAGTGTGCACTGACCAAAATTCTAATGCCAATGCATATAATCCCTGTTGGTACAGAAAAATCTAAGGTATTATCATCACCAATTAAAGTCAGTCAGCGAGAAGCCCCTGCAGGAAGTTTAGACCCACATGTATATATAGATGCTATCGGGGTACAGAGAGGAGTTCCTGATGAGTTTAAGGCCAGAGATCAGGTAAAAGCTGGGTTTGAGTAATTTTTTATGCCCCTAGTCACGGTTAATAAAAATGTAGATTGGATTAACTATATCTATTATAATCAACAAAGGTTTGTGAATTACACCCGTGATGCGCTACAAGGCCTGGCTGACCAACTTGGACCCACTTCCACTATGACGTTCCAAAATAGAATGGCTTTAGATATGATATTAGCAGAAAAAGGAGGAGTTTGCCACATGATTGGAGATGCGTGCAGTACATATATTCCCGGGAACACAGGCCCGGACGGTAAGGTTACCACAGCTATTAATAAACTGAAAGATTTGTCTGATGAACTTAAAAGAAATTCTGGTATAACAGACCCATGGGACAAATATTTCTCGTGGTTGTCTGGCTGGCGACAGTGGTTGACACAACTGGCAATATTTCTCCTGGTTATACTTTTGGTTCTGGCAGTAGTAGTCTTCTGTGTTATCCCGTGCTGTAAGGGTCTCTGTAAGAAGGCTGGATCTGAGGTTATACCCACAATGGTAATGTACAACAAAGACAATATTGATCTGGAAGATATACCACTGCTGAGATCACCCAAGATGTCCAATTACAGTACAACCAAACTCGAATAAGGGGTGACCACTCTAGAATCCCAGACCCTAGTGTGTTTGTTTGAGGTCAGGGAACCCTTCTGTGTATACTGTAGGTCTTCGAGTTTAGCGAGCCAGAAGTTGTCGGGGATGGGACTAGCCCATGAACAGCCGACCAACACCCTCAGGTAGGGACTCTAGCACAAGAAACAGAAATTAGGGACAGACCCCTTCCTCCAAAAATGTCCTCTTAGTGTCTAGGGGGAAATGTGAAGGTAATAAAGTATTATAAGAAACTATTCGTCCATTTTGTATGCACTCCGCCATATTGATTCTGCTTTAACTGCAAGGCTTGGAAATAACACAGCATGTTTTTATATAAGCTAATAAGTCTCTCTCTCTCTCTCTCTCTTTCTGAGGTGAATCGAAACTCAACCAGGAGCTTTTTTGCCAACTCTCGGTTTCCTGTAATTCAGCTGGTCTACAGAGAATCGAAACTGAAACTTATTGTCGGTCTACAGAGAATCGAAACTGAAACTTATTGTCTGCTATATATTCTGTAATACAGATACTCGGCACGGCAGTCTTGACTACGGAGCCTGAGGAAACTGATACATGACTCTGTGTCATTATTGGGATCCGGGGTGCACCCAGGCTTGTGTTATACTAATTTGGCAATCCACATCTGAGCAGAGACCCTCACATGAGAAGGGAACCTCAACAGCTCACCACTTCGGTTCTGAATTCTAACTTGGCATTACGCTAACTTATATTGTGTATTTCGTATATTGCGTACGTGATGGACGAGTGACATGTGACCATCTTCTGTGGCTACTGACGTGTATTACTGGCATTTACAGTTTGACCACAGCGTGTTTACAACTCAAACAATTTCTGCTTTTATGCGTAAGTACCTGTGTCCAAACGACATATGTCTTAACACTATATCCTGTCCACTTCTTAGCAAAACAAAGAATCCTAGCTGCAAAAATTCTAGTAACTGATATTATTTCCAAGGCAAGAAAAATAGCTAATATTCTGACAGTATGCTCTAAGCTGTACTAAGACATATGATTATACTATATATGTACCTGTAACCTATAACAATTATGCTATATATACCGTATGCTACCTGTAATCCATAACAGTATATATAAAAAAAAGTATTGTATACGGTCTGAAAACAACAACATACTGTTTCAGGTTTTGTATGAAGTTCTCAGTTACAGTATTCTATCCTAATCAATAACAACGGCCACTAAACTGTATACTCCGGTACGTGTTTTTTTTAAATCAGATTCAGCAATGTGCAGGCATTGTAACACACAGCGATATTATCCATCAAAATCCCTCCATTTGCCGTTTTCCGCATAAGATGACAAAGTTTTCTTTTCTGAGGAAAAAAAAGTAAAAGTTTTACTGTAATGGTCAGTCAGTCCCCTAAAGAAGTTCCCACAGTCAGTCCCACCAATAATTTTCTCGGGGGGTGTCTCCTGTTCACATGCGCATGCGCCTACTGTTGATGTGATGACACGCATATGCGTTTCAATAAGGTTCCAATGCGCATGCGCCTAGCATTCCACCAATTGTTCAGTATCTACTGTAGAAGCTGCTCAGCCAATGATATTGCTTACAGGAGACTCGCTTCACTGTGCATTAATATTTCAAAAACAGAATAAAATACGGCAACATTACTCACCATAGACTTTGCCAATCAGCTGGCACCGAGCCACTGCCAGTCCCGTATTCGTGATCATACACGTAGTTGACAGGTGACAGCGGGACTACTACACCTGTAGTCAGCTGATGAGGCTGGAAATCGCTTAGGTACATGCAAGCTTGCTGGAATCTGTACGTGAAATCCGGCTCAGGCTGCAGGTATCTGGGCGGTGACAGAAAGCAAGGGTTGTCAGTCACAGGTTTTCACTGATGGTCGGACCATTATTGGAAGCCGGTGCTGGTGCTGGCGCATTGCTTGCCTGCGACTGACGTTTCTTACTTGGTTTTAACATGGCCTTTCGCCGTTTGAAGTCTACATGATCATAGATACGGGAAAACCCGGTGATAAACACCAATACCCTCCAATAACATCGGGATCAATACGAAAAAACATGGATCGATACATAACTTTTTCCTTATTGCACGCTTCCACACATGAGCATCTGGTGAAAATTTGTAAAAGTCATAGTTTTCGATAAAATACAGATACATTTCAACAACTGTTTCCATCTTATCATCTGTTGCATTAATCGCGGCCCATATTAAATAAGCATACGTTCTGTCGGGTTTTTGGAACACGGACTGCAGTTGTGCTCTCATCTCAGAACTCTCAGGACAATACTGTGGAATACCAGACACTGCGCGTTTAGTTTTAATATGAAAAGCCTAAATTGATAAATTATTGTAACTTCTTCAGTCCCAAGGCCAATTTACAATGGACCACTGTGGTATTCTTTTAAACACCTGCAAGTCGACATAATACTGAAGCGCATGCGCATTACAATTCATGAATAGCTGCCATCTGGCGGATACGTGAAGAATGGCAACCAATTAAATCAGAACCATTATCAATAAACACATCAACTGCACATCAACCGTGGGTGTGAATGCAACATGAATGCGGCATGAACGTGGTGAAGTGCGTGGCATTCGGAAAAAATCCCCGAAAAAATTCGGAGATGTTGGAGAATAAAAGGGGCCGCGGCTGTACTTTAACTTCCATTGCAAATTGTTTGTAGACAAACAATGGTCAACAGAAGGTGAGATGTACAACAGAAACTTATTTTTGGTCAGCATGTTTCAACGTTAATTTAAAAATACAATTAACTACTTTTAAAATAGAACTCGCTGTAATGGTGATATTTGGAGCTGGATATCTTCTTGCCACACTATTCTAATAGTCATACACCAGACATTTTAGCACAATAAAAAAAAAACAGAAATTGTGGCTTCCTAATTCAGTGCTCTAAAGTGTGCAAAAAAACCATCCATGACAATTGATAATGTATATTAGGATGTATTGTCACAGGAGACCAGGTACTTACACCTTTATAACGGGATCATATCACTGAGCAAAACCAAGAATTAAAACAAATTGCGGTTTATTCCTTTGAAACAGACATGCACACAATGGATTACAATTATGCAGAAGAAAACACCCTTACTGGGGGTCTGGGGAAAAAACTAAACTTTTCTAGCCCTTTACAGTCCTTAAAACAAAGTTTGCAGTTGACCGGGACTTGTCCAGAAATGTCCTGGAACTCAAATCGGCATGCAGTTCCACACACCACTGCTGGATAAGCTCCGGAGCGTTGAAATAGTTTGAAAGTGAGTAAGTCCAAAAAATCCTGGACCTTAAATCGGCACGTACAGTAGTTCCAGCCGTGACCGCTACGTTCGATTTGTAGAACTTGGCCGCAAAAAGTTGGGATTTAGAACATATTTCAGCTCATAATCCTTGATGCCGGCTTGCTGCTATTTTTCACAGAGCATCTTTTTTTGATTTTGGATTTGCCGCTGTTGTCTTGGTGCTCAGAATCTCCTGAGCTGATTGGCAGCTAGGTTTCTTATATGATTTCGGTCCTATTCACAGAATACCTCAACCAATCAGAACGTGGGAATATTTCCACTAGACTATCAGCGATTTGACGTGCCCTGAAGCTGGGCGGGCACAGATCTCAATTCTGCAAAGGGGCATGTGCCAACCTGGCATCTCTGCCACTTAGCATATTGAAACCCCCGCCGGGCAAGGCTCCTCAGAGTCTGGGAACGGGCAAATGGTCGCCGGCCTGTTGACAAGGTGGACCAGTACTTATTAACATTTATATTTTTTGGGATTCTCGATTGAATACAACAAGGCGGGCAAAATAAATTGTCATTCATTTCCTTAATAGACAAACACATGACAACCTCAGAATACACTTAATAATCACTTACTGGGATGAGGAAACAAAATAAATTGTCCTTTGCACGAAAGCTAAAGAAATAAAGTCTCTGGCTTAAAGTCCTTTTGACTAGGTCGCAAGTTGCCAACCTAATATTTCTGCCAAATGAAAGAAGTTCGTTCTTATTCATTGGAATTCGTTCGGGAGTCACCAGGGCTAAAGAATTCCTGAAGTAGGGGTAAATCCGTAGTTACGATGTTGTTAACCCCTTGTGTTCTGGAACCGCTATCGCTGTACTTGAATGGAATCTTGAGCAAAGCTTGGATAAGTCATGAATCACACCGGGGATAGCCCGGCAGACATGTTTATAGGGTCCACAGTCCTATCTCTAACATGCATGCCCAATCCCCTCCATGGGAATATTTAACCCACCAATCCCTGATTTGCCCGGAGTTTGCAGACTGGGCAAAAAGAGCTTTCCGGTTTGCAAAGTGCATGTGTCAGCCTCACCCATATGGTTTATCATACCGGGGGTCCACCCCTGACTTTGCGACCCTCAGTCTAGGGAAGGCCTGCACAATTTCTATAGTGAGAAGGGCCGAACAGCTCCAAAGATAACTGATTTGGGCTGCATGGGTAAAATCATCATCATCATCATCATCATCATCATCATCATCATCATCATCATCATCATCATCATCATCATCATCATCATCATATTTCCCCCATCACCCCACCTCATCATCTCATCATATCTTCTCCCCCCCCCCACAGATCTGTCACGGATGCTCACCACAAACCAGGGCCAGACCGTGGGGCTGGGGTGAGGATGTGAAAATACCGACCTAGGCCGCGAAGCCGGGTCCAGGTTGCGCAGCTCGTGATTGTGGGTTAACCGGGTAAGGGCAGGAGAGTGTAGGATCATAGTAGGTACTTGCATAGTAGAGATTGGAGAGCGGAGAATAGTCGAATTCCGGAGCCGAGGTCGAGGAGAGAGCAGAGTAGTCGACTTCCGAAGCTGAGGTCCAAAAATTGCCAGAGGTCAGTAGTCCGGTGTAAGACTGGAGGTCAAGATTCATAGACAAGAGGACAAGGCAAGGCAGGCTTGTAGCAAGCACAGCAAACACAAAATATGCTCAGCAATCAGCCCAGGGCTGATTGAAGCTATATACTAGAAGGAGCCAATGCAAAAACTTACCCAGAGATGAGGTCAGAGGTAAGTTGAACACAAGTAGGAGGATGCAGGTTGCAGGACAGGTGTACAGGCAGCATTGTGATTGCCAGGGTTCGTGGTATTGCTGCGCACGTGCCCGCAATGTGCGACCTCGGCAGGAGCACGCAGCAGCGCCCGTGCTAACCAGCTGTCTTTCTGGTACTTCCGGGAGTCCGTTGCGACAGCGCATGCGTGTGCGCGCCCCCGTCGTTCTGGAGCAGTGGCGGCATGCCCCTGAGTCTGCACTTGCCTCAGATGGGAGGAGCAGGTGCGCATGGATCCCTGGAGTGGAGAGTCACGGGAGGTAAGGGCTGCGAGCGGCCGGCCCTTACAAGTACCCCCCCTTCAGGATCAGCCTCTGGACGATCCATACGTGGATAAGCAGGAATGTTAACCTGGGAGCATGTACCTGGTTCTGCGGGATCCATTCCCTCTCCTCAGGGCCAAAACCCCTCCAATGCACTAGGTACTGGAGACCTCCTCTTGAAAGACGGGAGTTCAGGATAGACTGGACATCAAACTCCTCCTGTCCATCTATTAGTCTGGGACAAGGTGTGATGTGCTGGGTCTGAGGATTGTTTTAAAAAAGGTTTCAGCAAGGAGCAGTGAAAAACGGATGGAATTCGCATAGTTGCAGGCAATTTCAGTCGGTAATGTAGACAAAAAGAGAATATAATGCTCACTAAATTAGTAATGTGAATGTAATATGGTGGTGCCTTACACGTCTAGGATGACGGTGGGTGCAACTAATGAGCCAAGATAAACATAAATTAACAACAATTGGAAGGTGGAGGCATGTTTCTTGCCGACGCCTAACAATTAGAGGCCCATTTGAAATTGCACTCCTTGGCGATTAAAACTTAACATTTAATTATAAAATACATAAAATAAGTTCTTAACATATAGTGATTGTGATTATCAACATATAATGTACTTATGCGGGAAGAAATGGAGAGGTGGTAGATGGTCACGGTGTGTAGTAAATTTTGCTATGCTTAAATACAATAGCAATAGCAATTGACACCAATTGGCCTTTGTAGGGAATAAGTTACCTTGCTGTAGATGCTCAAAAGCGCTTTCCCTATATAAGTGTATTGTGCGTCATGTGGCGTAGCATACCAATCAAACCAACCTATATTGATATTAATAGCCCACAACAGTGTACAGCTGATAGATATAATATTTAAGCTAATAGATTGTTATTACCACTGTATGTGCAAATCAGTGATAGGTTGGTGGTATGTGGATTAATTCTGCACCCAATGACATACAAAAAACACTATACACAATTAATAAATCGGAGAAGCTAGTAATTATAAAAACCAAGAATTAGCTGATACTAAACACTCTGCTTCAATGACTAAAGCAGTAAATTAATACTGTGGTATGAGGACATGCCATCCAAGTATAATCAGCACTGTGAGTATATGTCCCCTGCAAGATAGCTCTGCACAGAACACAATTTGTTTGAAATCACCAACCAATTCATGGGTGACTACGTGAGTCTGTATGCCAGATACTGACAGGCTGGCTAAGCAGATGAAAAACGTCAGTGAAAGCGCTACTATATGCAACTAAACAGCTGACAGCCACAGATCATACTGATACAAATTAGTCACAGTGCAGAGACAGGCTGAAACCTAAACCACAGAGTGAGGAGAAGCTGCTAAGCCTGGATACGATCGGCGTTAAAATTGAGCAACAGCAGAGAACAGGGATACAATGTAGCGATACTACCAGTCTCTCTCAACTCCCTCCCGCTGACATCACCACACCAAAAACGCCCTACGCGTTTCCCTCCTTGACGGAGATTCTTCAGGGGCGAGTGATGACCAGCTGATTACGGAAGCGTCTTACTGTATATAGCATCAAGGGTTGCCATAGCAACCATCGGGCCAATAGAATGCTCACAGAGCGCTTATACCGATCAGAGGGGCACTGGATGTTAGAACAGCTGATATTAAAGAAGTACACACTGAGTATAGATATTGGGAAAAAGTTAAATGAAGGTTATAAGGTCACCAGCTAACGGGAGTAGCGCTCATGGATGAAGGCTTACAAGAAGCTGGCAATATTATGCCGTAGTAACAAATGCTGAGTAGCTGCTCTGTGATATTTGGCATATTACAATCACAACAGGTTAAGGCATTTTAACACGTACTAGATGATATGCATATTAAACTATACTTGTCCAATAATAAAAGGCTGTTGTTGCTTGCCAGTAAATGGAGGGTTCAAACAATAATTAACAGATATGAAGTTGGTAATTAGAGACTTGCAATGGATAGTGGGGCATATTAGCAACATTCCTGATGGTCAAATAAATGGTGCATATGTAAAGCCCTCATTTAACCCATATGGATTTAATGTTTTTAGTTTATATATCCATTCAGCCTCGCGTTTTAATAATCTGTTATTTATATCACCACCTCGGATGGTTTTTTTGATATGGTCAATGCCTGTAAAAGATAGGCATTTAATATCACCCTGATGGACATTATTTACATGGCGGGCCACTGGAATGTCTAATTTGTTATGGACAGAGTTAGTTGATATGTTCAAGTATTCTTTTTTTGAATTCCCTGATAGTTTTGCCAACATATCTAAGGCCGCAATCACAACTGATCAGGTATATTACATTTATGGTTTTACAGCTGATGTGGTGTCTAATATCAAATGTTATAAAATCGTCATGAGACTTGAAAAACTTCACAGGATTAATATGCTGACATGCTTTGCAGTTCTTGCATTTATACATGCCCTTCGGTGGAGGTGTTAGCCAAGTTGATGAAATAGGGCGTTTAAAGTGGCTATGTACTAGGCCATCCTGCAAGTTTGCAGATCTTCTGCTAGTAATGCTGGGAGTGACCGTTAAGATTTTGTTAAGGTCATCATCTGATTGCAAGATATGCCAGTATTCGGAAAAGATCTTTTTAATCTCATACCACCTGTAATTATAAGTTCCAATGCACCGGACTTGCATGTTTGGAGGTTTGATGTTTGGACCCAATAGTTGTGCTCTATCACCATCTTTGGCACGATTATATGCTTTTTTCAATGTGGCCATGGAGTATCCCCTTTTAGAAACCGATCTTTGAGGTCTTGGGCCTGTATATAAAATTCTTTAAAGGTTGAACAATTACGACGTAGTCGTAAATATTGCCCAATGGGGATACTCTTGACCAAAGATGACGGATGGTGACTCGTGGCTGCCAACAAACTGTTGGTGGACGTCTTTTTCCTAAAGATTGTGGTCTGCACATTACCATCAATGTCCTTACTTATTTTCAAGTCCAGAAATGTTATTTCAGTTGCATTGTACTCTGAAGTTAATTTTAAATTCAAGTCATTAACATTCAATAGAGCGACAAATTCGACCAATACTGTAGCCGGACCATGCCAAATCAGTAATATGTCGTCAATGAATCGAATCCACAGCTCAATATGTTGAGTATATTGTGCGAGTCTGTCACTGAACACATATTGATCTTCCCACCAGCCCAGGTACAGATTTGCATATGTTGGTGCACATGACGTGCCCATAGCTTTTCCCTGGGTCTGGTGGTAGAGTGTTCCATCAAATAAAAAGAAGTTGTGACATAAGACAAATTGCAGAAGGTCTGTCATAAACTTGTTGTGTTCATTATAACCATGGCCCCTTGCAGAGAGAAAATGACTACATGCTTGAACAACCTTAGTGTGAATGATGCTGGAATAAAGGGATTCCACATCAAGTGTGGCAAACAGGGTTTGACTGTCACAATTTATGCCATCCAATCTCAGAAAGGTATCTTTTGTGTCCTTGATGTGAGAGGGTAAGTTGGTTACAAAAGGACGCATGATTTTATCCAAGTAAACACTACATTGTTCAGTAAGGTTATTATTGCCAGAGACAATAGGTCTTCCTGGCGGTCTCTTTTGGTCCTTGTGAATTTTGGGCAAGATATAAAATGTTGCCACTGTAGGTGTCTTGGGTAACAAATAATCATGCTCATTCTTATCAATAATGTTGTTGGCAAGTGCACTGTTCAGGATAGTTTGAAGTTCCTTTATGAACTTTATTGTTGGATTAAAGTCCAATATCCTGTAAGTTGTTTTGTCTTTCAGGATGCGTTGGCATTCCTTGACATAGAATTCAGTGTCCATGACCACAACATTACCACCCTTATCTGAGGGCTTAATTGTGATTTCTTGGTTTGTCATTAATTCCTTGAGTGCCAGATTTTCTTTTTTAGTGATGTTATACCGCATGTGTTTTTTTGTTTTCATTTTCTCTAAATCCTTTGTAACCAGGTTGGTAAAAACCTCAACCTGGGGACACATTGACATAAAGGGGGTAAATTTGCTCTTAAGTTTACAGTTAGAGAACGGACCTTCTCTTTTCCGGGAACCGTGTCTGCTGAGTTTCAACCAACAATTTTATCAGTGATTGGGAACAAGTTGTTAATATGTTTTCCCATTGCTGGGTAAACTCAACAGTGGTTATATGATACGCTGGAGAGAGGCCTATCCGTAGGCCTCTAGGAATCATATCTTGGGAGTCATAATTCTGCAAACTAGAGACTTCCCACCAGGTTTGTGTCAACCTGGACTTTAATCTCTTTGAGTGGGTGAAGGACTTAAATTTGTTTTCCCGGAAACTCCTCCTTCATAAGTTTCACGCCAAAAAATCTAGGCGTGAAATTGATAACACTGGCCTTGCAGCATTTGACCAGACCAATGTTCAAAATCTTATGTCATTATTGGATGATAACGAACGCCCACCAGACAAAAGAGAAGGTCCATTCTCTAACTGTAAACTTAAGAGCAAATTTATCCCCTTTATGTCAATGTGTCCCCAGGTTGAGGTTTTTACCAACCTGTTTACAAAGGATTTAGAGAAAATGAAAACAAAAAAACACATGCGGTATAACATCACTAAAAAAGAAAATCTGGCACTCAAGGAATTAATGACAAACCAAGAAATCACAATTAAGCCCTCAGATAAGGGTGGTAATGTTGTGGTCATGGACACTGAATTCTATGTCAAGGAATGCCAACGCATCCTGAAAGACAAAACAACTTACAGGATATTGGACTTCAATCCAACAATAAAGTTCATAAAGGAACTTCAAACTATCCTGAACAGTGCACTTGCCAACAACATTATTGATAAGAATGAGCATGATTATTTGTTACCCATTGGCAACATTTTATATCTTGCCCAAAATTCACAAGGACCAAAAGAGACCGCCAGGAAGACTTATTGTCTCTGGCAATAATAACCTTACTGAACAATGTAGTGTTTACTTGGATGAAATCATGCGTCCTTTTGTAACCAATTTACCCTCTCACATCAAGGACACAAAAGATACCTTACTGAGATTGGATGGCATAAATTGTGACAGTCAAACCCTGTTTGCCACACTTGATGTGGAATCCCTTTATTCCAGCATCATTCACTCTAAGGGTGTTCAAGCATGTAGTCATTTTCTCTCTGCAAGGGGCCATGGTTATAATGAACACAACAAGTTTATGACAGACCTTCTGCAATTTGTCTTATGTCACAACTTCTTTTTATTTGATGGAACACTCTACCACCAGACCCAGGGAACAGCTATGGGCACGTCATGTGCACCAACATATGCAAATATGTACCTGGGCTGGTGGGAAGATCAATATGTGTTCAGTGACGACTCGCACAATATACTCAACATATTGAGCTGTGGATTCGATTCATTGACGACATATTACTGTTTTGGCATGGTCCGGCTACAGTATTGGTCGAATTTGTCGCTCTATTGAATGTTAATGACTTGAATTTAAAATTAACTTCAGAGTACAATGCAACTGAAATAACATTTCTGGACTTGAAAATAAGTAAGGACATTGATGGTAATGTGCAGACCACAATCTTTAGGAAAAAGACGTCCACCAACAGTTTGTTGGCAGCCACGAGTCACCATCCGTCATCTTTGGTCAAGAGTATCCCCATTGGGCAATATTTACGACTATGTCGTAATTGTTCAACCTTTAAAGAATTTTATCTACAGGCCCAAGACCTCAAAGATCGGTTTCTAAAAGGGGATACTCCATGGCCACATTGAAAAAAGCATATAATCGTGCCAAAGATAGTGATAGAGCACAACTATTGGGTCCAAACATCAAACCTCCAAACATGCAAGTCCGGTGCATTGGAACTTATAATTACAGGTGGTATGAGATTAAAAAGATCTTTTCCAAATACTGGCATGTCTTGCAATCAGATGATGACCTTAACAAAATCTTAACTGTCACTCCCAGCATTACTAGCAGAAGATCTGCAAACTTGCAGGATGGCCTAGTACATAGCCACTTTAAACGCCCTATTTCATCAACTTGGCTAACACCTCCACCGAAGGGCATGTATAAATGCAAGAACTGCAAAGTATGTCAGCATATTAATCCTGTGAAGTTTTTCAAGTCTCATGACGATTTTATAACATTTGATATTAGACACCACATCAGCTGTAAAACCATAAATGTAATATACCTGATCAGTTGTGATTGCGGCCTTAGATATGTTGGCAAAACTATCAGGGAATTCAAAAAAAGAATACTTGAACATATCAACTAACTCTGTCCATAACAAATTAGACATTCCAGTGGCCCGCCATGTAAATAATGTCCATCAGGGTGATATTAAATGCCTATCTTTTACAGGCATTGACCATATCAAAAAAACCATCCGAGGTGGTGATATAAATAACAGATTATTAAAACGCGAGGCTGAATGGATATATAAACTAAAAACATTAAATCCATATGGGTTAAATGAGGGCTTTACATATGCACCATTTATTTGACCATCAGGAATGTTGCTAATATGCCCCACTATCCATTGCAAGTCTCTAATTACCAACTTCATATCTGTTAATTATTGTTTGAACCCTCCATTTACTGGCAAGCAAGCAACAACAGCCTTTTATTATTGGACAAGTATAGTTTAATATGCATATCATCTAGTACGTGTTAAAATGCCTTAACCTGTTGTGATTGTAATATGCCACATATCACAGAGCAGCTACTCAGCATTTGTTACTACGGCATAATATTGCCAGCTTCTTGTAAGCCTTCATCCATGAGCGCTACTCCCGTCAGCTGGTGACCTTATAACCTTCATTTAACTTTTTCCCAATATCTATACTCAGTGTGTACTTCTTTAATATCAGCTGTTCTAACATCCAGTGCCCCTCTGATCGGTATAAGCGCTCTGTGAGCATTCTATTGGCCCGATGGTTGCTATGGCAACCCTTGATGCTATATAAGACGCTTCCGTAATCAGCTGGTCATCACTCGCCCCTGAAGAATCTCCGTCAAGGAGGGAAACGCGTAGAGCATTTTTGGCGTGGTGACGTCAGTGGGAGGAAGTTGAGAGAGACTGGTAGTATCGCTACATTGTATCCCTGTTCTCTGCTGTTGCTCAATTTTAACGCCGATCGTATCCAGGCTTAGCAGCTTCTCCTCACTCTGTGGTTTAGGTTTCAGCCTGTCTCTGCACTGTGACTAATTTGTATCAGTATGATCTGTGGCTGTCAGCTGTTTAGTTGCATATAGTAGCGCTTTCACTGACGTTTTTCATCTGCTTAGCCAGCCTGTCAGTATCTGGCATACAGACTCACTTAGTCACCCATGAATTGGTTGGTGATTTCAAACAAATTGTGTTCTGTGTACAGCTATCTTGCAGGGGACATATACTCACAGTGCTGATTATACTTGGACGGCATGTCCTTATACCACAGTATTAATTTACTGCTTTAGTCATTCAAGCAGAGTGTTTAGTATCAGCTAATTCTTGGTTTTTATAATTACTAGCTTCTCCGATTTATTAATTGTGTATAGTGTTTTTTGTATGTCATTGGGTGCAGAATTAATCCACATACCACCAACCTATCATTGATTTGCACATACAGTGGTAATAACAATCTATTAGCTTAAATATTATATCTATCAGCTGTACACTGTTGTGGGCTATTAATATCAATATAGGTTGGTTTGATTGGTATGCTACGCCACATGACGCACAATACACTTATATAGGGAAAGCGCTTTTGAGCATCCACAGCAAGGTAACTTATTCCCTACAAAGGTCAATTGGTGTCAATTGCTATTGTATTTAAGCATAGCAAAATTTACTACACACCGTGACCATCTACCACCTCTCCATTTCTTCCCGCATAAGTACATTATATGTTGATAATCACAATCACTATATGTTAAGAACTTATTTTACTGCACCGACACACTTTATTCGAGCAAATACCCAGTATGTACCTGGCAGATACCTGGAATGCGCCGCTCCTCACCTTTGACAAGCCCCGTTGCGTTTGCCTTCCCAGCCTGGGTTCATGCCTGGCTGACGGGCGGCTGATCTGTTAAATGATAATGATTAGGATTTAATAGGCTGCAATGCTTCGCGTGTCTACCAGATGGCATAAATTCATGAATTGTAATGCAGTATATATATATATACTGTGCAGTATTGCAGCCAGCGGGAATAAAATGCTTCAATCCCTGCCTGGAAAATACCTCAATGCACTCGGGCAGAAAACAGTCACAAACCTCAATACACCCGAGTATACCCGAATTCGTGGGACTAGCCGAGATCGAATAAAGTGTGTCGCCAGTGTATGTATTTTATAATTAAATGTTAAGTTTTAATCGCCAAGGAGTGCAATTTCAAATGGGCCTCTAATTGTTAGGCGTCGGCAAGAAACATGCCTCCACCTTCCAATTGTTGTTAATTTAATTTTAGTCGGTAGGCAACAGGATTGACTCTCTCCAAGATTAGAAATGGTGCAATAAATCTAGCTGCCAGTTTGGGGGATGTAACCTTTAGGCGGATGTTCCTGGTGGATAACCATACCTTCTGACCCGGAGCATAGTTGGGTGAATCCTGACGGTGGCGATCGGCCTGTCTTTTTTGCATAGAAATGGCACTTCTGAGGTTGCTCTGGATCCTCTCCCAGGATAACTGAAGATCCTGGATCCTATCCTCAGCGGCAGGCACTCCTGTGTTGGGAGTAGAATTGGGGAGAGTAGAAGGGTGAAAACCGTAATTGGAAAGAAATGGAGACTGTTGGGTGGACTCATTCCGGAGATTGTTGAGAGCAAAATCTGCCCACGGGAGTAGATTGCACCCATTGTCTTGGGTGTCGGAGATAAAGCAAAGAAGGAATTGCTCCAGAGATTGGTTGGTGTGTTCCGTTTGACCGTTGATCTGTGGATGATATCCGGAGGAGAAGTGCAGTGCCACGTTAAGTCCTTTACAGAAGTCCCTCCAGAATCTGGATACAAAGTGAGAGCCCCGATCTGAAACAATGGTCTGGGGAGATCAATGGAGCCTGAAGATCTCCTTTATGAATACCTCGGATAGTTTGAGGGCGCTGGGAAGGTCTCGGAGTGGAACGAAGTGAGCTTGTTTGGTGAAGCGATCGACTACTACTAATATAGTATACATCCCTTTGGATTTAGGCAGATCAACGATAAAATCCATCGAAAGGTGTCTCCATGGTCGATCAGGAATGGGGAGAGGTTGAAGAAGACCCGGGGTTTTATTCCATAGTGTTTTGTTCTGTGCGCAGATGGGGCATGCAGAGACGTAGTCCTGATTGTCTTTGCCCAAACAGGGCCACCAAAAGGTTCGCTGTAGGAAGTCTATAATCGTCTTAAAACCAGGATGACTCACCGCTTTGGACGCATGTCCCCAGTGCATTACCTTCTGGTGGAAGATGGAGGCATGAACAATCGACCGTCTGGCACCTTGAGACCCTGAAGATATCGTTAACAAAGTCCTGGAAGACTGCAGGCGCATTACAGAGACCAAAGGGTATCACCAGGTACTCGTAGTGCCCATCGCGTGTATTGAATGCAGTTTTCCATTCATCCCCCTGGCGAATCCTGACTAGGTTGTATGCCTCCCCCGCAGGTCAAGTTTAGAAAAAATCTTGGCGCCCTGTAGTCTGTCAAATAATTCCGCAATCAGGGGTAAAGGGTACCGGTTCTTGATAGTTACTTTATTGAGGCCGCAGTAATCGATGCATGGCCATTGAGTGCCGTCATTTTTTTTTACAAAAAAGAATCCTGAGCCCACCGGAGATAATGACTGGTGAATGAAGCCCCTCTGTAAATTCTCCAGTATGTATTGTCTCATGGCCTTGGTCTCGAGAGGGGACAGAGGATAAGAGCAGCCTCTGGTAGGAACGACACCAGGGAGTAGATCGATGGGACAATCATAGGCGTGGTGGGGTGGCAACTCTTCGGGTTGGATCTTGTCAAAGACATCTCTGAACTCGTTGTAGATCTCCGGGAGTTGAGATTTACTAGGTTCTGGGGTAGAAAGAACTGCTATGGCTTTGGAGGAATCTAGACAAGCCTCGCTACAGCGGGTCCTCCAAGTGATGGGCTGTGACCGAGTCCAGTCTATCTGGGGATTGTGGGACTGTAGCCAGGGAATGCCCAGTGTCACATTAACTGAGGGTGTGTGGATGGCGTCTAGCTGTATCCATTCTGAATGGCCGCCGGTCATCTTGAGACATAGGGAAGCTGTCTGCAGGGATATAAAAGCGGGCTGTAGAGGCCTACCGTCAATGGCTTCGAGGCCTACGGGCAAGGTCTTTGGGTACCAGCATGATCTGATTTCTCTCGGCGAGCCTCTGGTCAATAAAGTTTCCCCTGGTACCGGAGTCCAGAAATGCCAGAGTGGCGGTGTTACCGAAATCCCTGATAGAGTGACCGGAAGCAGTATTTTGGATGGTAGTGGGGGAAAAGAAGGAGTTACTGTCCCAAGTGTGGTTCTCCCAATACTCACTGAGGAAAGGCGTTTCCCGACTTCGAAGGACAGGCGATTACTAGGTGTCCACTGTTCCCACAGTAAAAAAACAGACCCGCGCGCCACCTGCGTTGTTTCTCTGCCGAAGATAGACGGGTACCTTCCAACTGCATGGGTTCCTCTGTTGAGGCAGATGCGGAATCCCCGGAACCTGTATAAGAGACGGGAGATGGTGGGATACCTCTTTGGCATTTTCCTCGCTCCGCTCTTCGCTCCTGAAGGCGTTGGTCCATGCGTATGCATAACGCAATGAGCGACTCCAAACCGGCGGGGTGTTCCAGGGCAGCCAGTTCGTCTTTGAGAGACTCCGTTAATCCCTGCCAGAAGACCGCAGCCAGCGCCTCATCATTCCAAGTTGTTTCTGCCGCTATGGTGCGGAATTTGAGTGCATAACGTGCACGGAACGGTTTCCCTGCGTGATATTGAGGAGAGAAGATGCAGCGGTTACCCTCCTTCATGGCGTATCGAACACCCTGCAGAACTCTTCGCGGAATCGATCCAGGTTGGAGGTCAGGTCTGGACATTGCTCCCATATGGGTGTAGCCCAGGCCAGGGCATCATCAGTCAGCAAGGAGACAATATAGGCAACTTTAGACCGTGGAGAGGGAAAGTGTGAAGATAACAACTCAAATTGTATGGTGCATTGGCTCAGGAACCCACGACAGGATGAGGGATCCCCCGCATAGTGATTGGGAGTAGGTAAGTGAGGCTCCGTGGATGCAGTGGGGACCTGTGGGGGCAACGGTAGCTAGAACGAGTGTCTTTAATTGGTCCGAGATGGTACCTAGGGAGCGTTGGAGCTGTTTCATTCGCTGATTGTTTTGGAATAGGCACGTCTCTACTTGTTTAAAAAGGACGTCATGTTCGTTTAAACGTCGACCCACCTCAGCGGAGTCCAGGTTTGTTGGGCTGAGCATAATGTCACGGATGCTCACTACAAACCAGGGCCGGACTGCGGGACTGAGGTGGGGATGTGAAAACACCGACCTAGGCCGTGAAGCCGGGTCCGGGTTGCGCAGCTCGTGATCGTGGGTTAACCGGGTCAGGGCAGAAGAGTGTAGGATTGTAGTAGGTACTTGCCGTAGTATGGATTGGAGAGTGGAGAGTAGTCGAATTCCGGAGCCGAGGTCCAAGTATGCCAGAGGTCAGGAGTCCGGTGCATGGCTGGGGGTCAAGATTGAAAGACAAGAGGACAAGGCAAGGCAGGCTTGTAGCAAGCATGGCAAACACAAAATATGCTCAGCAATCAGCCCAGGGCTGATTGAAGCTAGATACTAGAAGGAGCCAATGGGAAAGCTTACCCAGAGATGAGGTCAGAGGTAAGTCGAACGCCGGTAGGAGGATGCAGGGTGCAGGACAGGTGTACAGGCAGCATTGTGATTGCCTGCGTCCGTGGTATTGGTGCGCGTGCGCTCCCGCAATGCGCGACCTCGGCAGGAGCATGCAGCAGCACCTGTGCTAACCAGCTGTCTTGCTGGTACTTGTGGGAGTCCGTTGTGACAGCGCATGCATGTGTGCGCCCCCGTCGGTTCGGGAGCAGTGGCGGCATGCCCCCTTAGTCTGCGCGTGCCTCAGATGGGAGGAGCGGGTGAACGTGGATCCCTGGAGTGGAGAGTCACGGGAGGTAAGGGCTGCGAGCGGACGGCCCTTACAAGATCAACAAGATCCTCATCATATCACATCCCCCCAACCCAGATATGAGGGTGATGTTGAGGGGTGCTGGGGGAGATATATGATGATGAGAGGTGCTGGGGGAGATATGAGGATGGTCATACCTGATAGGGCGGTAAACTGCTTTCCTGGGGCTCAAGACAATTGTTCCATTGCCCCCCCCCCAGTGTTGGCGGCCTTTGTGAGACTTCCGCACTCTCTCACACCCCCATCTTTACCCCTCACACATAATACTCCCTCTCCACATCACACACACACAATACCCCCCTGCACACCACACACATCCCACCCCCCGGCACCTCACATCACCCTCTCCCTCCCCACAACTGCACCTCACATCACCCTCTCCCCTGCACCTCACATAGGGCGACCAAATTTTGAAAATGGAAAACTGGGACACATAAAAAAATTATTAATACAACAAATTACATTACTAAAAAATGAATATTATAATGATATCTAATAGTGTCACCATTGATGCTCTATTATTCATTCTACCTCTTCCGATTCTCTCTCTACCTTCTCCCCCATTCCCTCTATCCCTCCCCTCCCCATTTTCTCTCATCCTCCCCCACATTTTCTCTCACACCACCCGTCTCCCTCCCTTCCCTTTCCCCCGTTTCTCTCCCTTCCTCCCCCCATTCTCTCTCTCCCTTCCATCCCCATTCTCTCTCTCCCTTCCCTCCCCCCATTCTCACCTTTTACTACCCCTTCCCACCAAATCTCTCCCTTCCCCCCATTCTCTCCCCATTCCCCCCATTCTCTCTCTCTTCCTCCACTCCTCCATTTTCTCTCTCAATCCCCTCCTCTATTCTCTCTCCCCTCCCTCGTCCAATCTCCCTCTCCACCATCCTCCATTCTCTCTACACCCCCATTCTCTCTCTGACCTGCAAAGACACACAGCCACTGACCTGTGCAGACACTCACAGAGGCACTGACCTGGTCAGACAGACCTGCACAGCCACTGACCCTGCACAGATGCTGACCCTAAACAGACCCACACAGCCACTGACCTGCACAGGCACTGACACTGACCTGCACAGACACAGACCCTGACCTGCACAGACACTGACCTGCACAGACACAGACACAGAGACTGATCTGCACAGACACTGACACTGACCTACACAGACACAGAGCCTGACCTGCATAGACACAGACACTGACCTGCACAGACACAGACATTGACCTGCACAGACACAGACACTGACCTGCACAGACACAGACACTGCATAGAAACAGACACTGCACAGACACAGACACTGCACAGACACAGACACTGCCGCACTGACACTGCTGCACTGACACTGCCGCAATGACACTGCTGCACTGCCACTGCAACACTGACACTCTGCCACTGCCACTGCCACAGACACAGACACTGACACTGCCGCACTGCCGCATTGACACTGCCGCACTGACACACTGACACTGCCACACTGACACTGCCACACTGACAATGCCACTCTGACACTGCCACACTGACACTGCCACACTGACACTGACATACTGACACACTAACACTTCCACACTGCCACAACCACACTGACACTGCCACAACCACACTGACACTGCCACTGGCACACTGACACTGCCACTGCCACACTGACACTGACACACTGCCACTGCCACACTGATGCACTGACGCACTGACACACTAACACTGCCACACTGACACTGACACTATCACACTGCCACTGCCACACTGACACTTCCACACTGCCACACTCACAAACTGACACATTTACACATTGCCACTGCCACACGGACACTACCACACTGCCACACTGCTACACTCTCACACTGACACATTTACACATTGCCACTGCCACACGGACACTGCCACACTGGCACACTGCCACACTGCCACTGCCTCACTGCCACTTCCACACTGCCACACTGTCACTGCCACTGCCACACTGCCACTGCCACACTGACACACTGACACACTGACCCTAGCTCTGAGGAGCAGCTGCAGAGGGAGGAGCATGGCTGGGGGGAGGGGGGAAAGCAATCTTGGGCCCTGGCAGCAGGCACCTCACTTCCTGCTCTCACTAATGAGGCACCACTGTCACTAACCCTGCCCCACCCACTGCAGTCAGACTGGCCTCAGCTCTGTTTCTTCTCTCCTCTCTGCCTGCAGGGGATTGCATCAGACTGCTGGTGCTCCTTCCCTAATAGGCAGAGTGGGCTCAAGGGGTTGGGGGGGGAGGAGGGCATCACAATGCTAGCACTCCTTCAATGTGTTGGCAGAGCGGGCTCAGGAGGGGTTGAGGAGCATGTAAAATTGCTGGCGTTCCTTCCCTCCTGTGTCTGCAGAGTGGGCTGGGGGGGGAGGGGAGGGTGAAGGAGGGCATCGTGGGCTGCACAGGGAGTCCAGATGGGCTACATGCAGCCCGTGGGCCATTTGTTGTGCAGGCCTGGTCTAGGGTTTGGTCCAAAAGTGTGAATGGCTCATGCTGAGTACCGGGATCTGGCACTCAGCAACTTCCCGGCCATTTTCACACTTTGAATCTCTGAGGCTTTTCAACCCTGTACTTCAGTAGACTCAGAGTCTCCTACTTAGCAGGGGCTCTTTGAAGTGCAGGGAGGAAAATACTGCCACGGTGGACCAGTACTTATTAATACTTTTATATTTTTGGGATTCTCGATTGAACACAAAAAGGAGGGCAAAATAAATTGTCATTTATTTCTTTAATAGACAAACACACGACAACCTCAGAATACACTTAATACAACACTTACTGGGATGGGGAAATGAAATAAATTGTCGTTTGCACGAAAGCGAAAGAAATAAAGTCTCTGGTTTAAAGTCCTTCTGGCTAGGTCGCAAATTGCTGACCTAATATCTCTGCCAAATGAAAGAATTTCGTATTAGTTCATTAGAATTAGTTTGGGAGTCTCCAGAGCTAACGAATTCCTGAAGTAGGGGTAAATCCTTAGTTATGATGTTGTTAACCCCTGGCGTCCTGGAACCGCTACCGCTGTACTTGAACGGAATCTTGAGCAGAGTTTTGATAAGTCATGAATCATACAGGGGATAGCTTGGCAGGCAGGTTTATAGGGTTCACAGACCTATCTCTAGCCCAATCCCCTCCGTGGGAACATTTAACCCACCAATTCTCGATTTGCCCAGAGTTTGCAGAACGGGCAAAAAGAGCTTTCCGGTTTGCAAAGCGCATGTGTCAACTTGACACCTATGCGGTTTACCATACCGGGAATACCCTCAGCTTTTTCACCCATACTAAAATATTTTTCCCGGACTGATAGAAAAGGTTTTCTCCCGACTGTAAATTTAAAAAACTAACAGTAAATGACAGTTTATTAAAACAATGTGTTCTGCTTATGCTATAGGAATAAACTTTATATGTGGGTGCATGGTTTCTTTATTCTGGGCTGCACTCCAAAAATCAGAGTGCTAGCCCACTTTGTTCTCGAGTTAACATACTTAATTGAAAGGTGTCTATTGTGGTTGGGACGGGGGAGGGGTGCCACGCGAGTAATAAAGGGGTCACCCCCATTAGGAACCCCCTTCCACCATCTGGGAAGTGAGGGGTTAACCAGAAATGTACTGATAATACATATGTTCCCCTGCTTCACAACCAAAAGGTACGTCCCTTGGTTATCCTATTCCCACATTTAGAGGGAATTAATGAATTTTTATTCCCCTGCCTCAGGGCAAACTGTGTTCTATGTGATAGAAATGTATTTGGGTACAATTATTGGTGTTGTACCTGGACAGTGTATGCATCAACCACATACACTGGGATCCAGTTGGGAGGGAAAGAGTTAATGTTAATTTTGTGTTTAAAGCCCTTTGTCCCCTTTCCCGCCTTTTGAGGCTCCATTTTGCAGCTCGTCCATAGGCCGCCATTAAAGCCCCATGCAAGTCAATGGGAATTTCAGTGGTTTGGGCCCGATATCATAGAAGACCTGCAGGTGGCGCCCGAGAGGAGGAGCAGCGGTTCCCCATTGAAAGTGAATGGAGTAATGCATTTCAATGGGGATTCCTTGAAGCCGGCCACCAGAGACAAGCTGGCAGCCAGCCAGACCGCGAAACCGCAAGAGCGGAAACAATGTCTAAAAAGAGCTTTGATCAGGTGTCGGTCAAGTTCACGTCCAATTGGCGTGGGAATTTTTGTTCTAGGGCACCCAGAAAAAAAATTAGTTTTGCCCCTGGCCCCTAGGAACCCCCTCGCTCGACCCCAACCGTGTCCGACAGTTAATGGTGACGAGAAAGGGTCTCGCCAGCCATGAGGATCGCACCATTGTCCGCAATGGCAGAGAAAGCCGCGTGGCTTTCAAACACTAAGTCCAAAACAGTGTAAACTGAAAACCCATAACTCCGGTTCCATGGGGCCAGAAGGCTGGTATTTGGCCAGGATGTAGTCACTGCTCCGGCATGACTGCATGGCAATTTCCAGCCCTCTCCTCTCAACCGAACAGAGTAGGGTTAACTGTAAAAAAGTGTGTGTTTCCCATTGACTTCAATGGTAGCAGAGGTCCCATTGAATCCTATGGCAGCGCCGGCCCTATTGATTCTAATGGAGGAAAGCCGCGTGGCTTTGAAACGGCTAAGTCCAAAAGTGTGTAAAATGAAAACCCATAACTCCTGTTCCATAAGTACCCGAGGGCTGGGATTTGGGTAGCATGTAGTCACTGCTGCGGCATGACTGCATGGCAATTTCCAGCCCTCTCCGATCAACCAGACGGAGTATGAGTAAATCTGAAAAAAGAGGTTTTCCCATTGACTTCAGTGGCAGAGTTTCTCCATTAAAAGCCTATAGCGGCGGAGCCCATTGATTTCAACGGAAGAGTGAAATGCAGTGATTTCTTTTAGCATTCCGGAGAATCCTGCATTAAAGTTAATAGGGGTTTTTAACTTGTTTTTTTGTACCTCTGGTTCTGGGAGTCGTGGAATGCTGATATTTGGCCTCTATGGCAAGGATCCTCCGGCATGAGGACCTGGCAAATTTCAGCCCGCTCAGACCAACAGAACGGATTATTTTAATATATGTTTAATATTAAATGTTACTCTGCAGCCCTGGAATTTCTAATACCGGAAAAGCTAGAGGACCATATGTATGTTAATGCTCAGGGATTGACAAGTGGTCTACAATCAGCCCCCTGATAAAAGGCTCCCCCACCCTGCTTGTGTATGCTAGGACAAAGAAGAGCAGGACTTGGGTACTTGGGTAAAGTGTTGTGTTTCACACCTTGAGACAAAGGTTTTCCTATGAAGGGACCCAAAAGACAGACTGGACGATGCCAGGCTTTTGGGAGAGGGGCTAGGGAAATGAGCCCCTGATTAGAATAATGCCCACCCCTGTGGGCAGGTACTACCTTGCTTCTCACATGAGGTGGCAAGGTAATTGGGTGGAGGTAATTGATAACCAATGCCTGGCACCCAATGTTAAGGGATAGGGCTGAAACCCCATATAAACGAGTGTAAGCCCTATGCACAACGTCTTCATTTTGTCTTCATTGGAACATCTGAAAGAATCCTGATTACCTCGATGAATTGCCAATCCTGTACCTGATTGCTTCATTGCCCCATCCCATGTAAGTGCTATATTCTCTATGTTATTTGTGCAATCTTGTGTGTTCACCTATTTTAAGGAATAAACTTAATTTATTATATCTTAGTCGTGTTCAATTCAACCCAGAGATTTGTGTATATTATAACCCTTCACAAGTTACCGTGACAGTGGTTTCCATGGTTAAACTAGTTCCCACGTCAATAGACTTTTTCCCTTTCTACTTAGGACGCTAACAAGATGAGAGAGACATTTTGGCAAAATCCACTCCAGTTTTAATCGCAAAACACTTATTCAATTGACCTTGTGTTTGCGAGGTTGAGTGCTTGGAAATGGATATCTATACTTCAAAGTGGCACTCCCATACACAGCCACGCGTCTTCAATCAGCGCTTGGTTCAGCGCTCACAACGCCATCTTGTGTCTGAAAACCAATACTACAGTTTGAATGCTTTCTTAATACTATAGGCAGGGAATCGTCTGCATAATGGGGACAACAAAGGTGGTGCAGGGGGAAACACATCAGGGTAATGCACAGATAATTAACCCCTTCACTCCCAATGCGATTTAGGGTTAATCAGCTGGGAAAATGCCTTTATCAATGGCCTGATTAACCCTCTCATCACCACAAATACCCTCAGCTCATTCACCTCTAGAATATTTACATACTAAAGGATTTTTCCCGGGCTTATAGAAAAAGTTTTTCTCTGACTGTACATTTAAAACTAACAGTGTAAGATAGTTTATTAAAACAATGTGTTCTGCTTATGCTACGGGAATAAACTTCATATGTGGGTTCATGGTTTTTTTATTCTGGGCTGCACTCCAAAAATTAGAGTGCTAGCCCACTTGGTTCGCAAGTTAGCGTGCTTAATTTAAAGGTCTCTATTGTGGTTTTCGTGGTTAACCTAGTTCCCACGTTTATAGACTTTCTCCCTTTCAAATTAGGATGCTAACAAGATGAGAGATACATTTTGACAGAATCCACTTCAGTTTAACCGCAAACCACTGTCACGATGGACTGACAATTTATTTTATATTTTGGGGATCTCGGTTGAGCACACAAGTTTAGCTAAATAAACTGACATTTATTTCCTTAATAGACAGACACACAACAACCTTAGAATATACTTGACAAACACTTACTGAGGGATAGAACGGGATAAAATGCCCAGAGACACAAACAAAGCAAAGGAATAATGTCTTTTAAAATGCTGTCCTTTCCGACTTCCGGTGGTGACGTCACCACACATGCAAGCCTAAAGCAGAGCTCACGATTCCCCTCCACTAAAAGGAGTCAGAACGAGCAGAAAAACCACCTCGAAACACCAAATAAACACGAGGGCAGCAAGAGTAAAGGGCAAGGATGTCCAAACAACAAAAAAAAGGACCGATGCAAAGCGTCTCCGCATACTTTACCCCGACGAAGCGCCCGGGACACCAGGAAGAGCTGAGCCAAGATGGCGCCGATACTAGCGTGGCAAGCGCTCCCACCTGCGAGCAGCACCTCCCGGAGCACATCAACGCCAGCCACCTTATCACCAAAGATTTATTGGAGGAATACATGACACAGATGTTCTCCAAGCTAAGGAAAGGCGTTAATGAAGATTTCAACAGTGCCATTAATAAAATAAAACAAGACCTGGCCGAAATCTCGCAAAGAACGGAGTCCCTGGAGGGTAGGGTGGAGGAAGTGGAAGCGGTACAGTCCTTAGCGGAGGATGAGATCAACCGTTTAAACCACGAGATTGCCTTGCTGAAAGATGGGCTGGAGGACCAGGAAAACCGGGACCGGCGCCAGAACTTAAAGTTCCAGAATATCCCTGAAACAATTCCCACAGAAGCCCTAACACCCTATTTGCAAGAGCTCTTCCAGCACCTGGTCCCATAATTAAAAAAAGAAGATATGGAGCTGGATCGAGCCCACAGAGCCCTGGACCCGAGGCGAGAGGATCCAAAGAGGCGCAGAGACGTCATCGCCCGCTTCCACTCATACAACACCAAGGAAAAAATCATCTCCAAAAGCAGAGGGATGAACCAAATTACATTTCAAGGCGAACAGATCCAAATATTCAATGATCTCTCAAGAACAACTATCCTCCGGCGGCAGGAACTAAAACCGTTGACCCAGCACCTGCAAAGCCACAACGTGCGCTATAGATGGGGCTTCCCATTCAAATTCAGCGTTATCGCTAAGGGCAAGCTCCATTCTATCTCCCACATTGAAGACGCACCCGGCTTCCTGCGGCTCCTGGACCTCCCTGCCATCCAGAGACGAGGTCGAGAGGAAGAAGAAGAAGAAACTAACCTGCATCGACGCCAGCGCGGATCCAGATCATCGGAACGACTAGCCCAGCAGAGGACGTCTAAAGCGCCGTCAGGACCCTAAAGACAAAGACACCGCAGGAAAAGAAAGGCCGTGCTGTCCCCAGACCAGCTGAGACGCCCTCGCCCCAAACGAGCTGAGAGCAAAACTCCCCTCCTTGCTCTACTCCCCCCATGCTTCACCCTATACAGTTTCCCGGCACATGAGGAGAAGATGCCCCCCCCCGCACCACCCTACACAGAACCTACACATACCCGCTCAACCTACACAAGGCCCTGACCTTACCTTGAAGATGCGAGCAGGAGACCAGCCGTGTATGCTGCGGGGAGATCAGGCGGCACCCAGTCACGGACGTTGAGTCAGCCGGGTACAGCAAAAACAGAACGAACAATCTGTACCAGACTCGTCCACGAGAGGGCGCTGTTTCATAAGCCAGAAATGTTTTTGTTTACTAAAGAAATAGTCAGCCATAATTCGGTTTAAGATACCCTTCTAAAGATGTCCCCCCCCCTACCCCGTCCATCGCACAGGCGTCCCCTCCACACACCCCTCTACCGGGGGCCCGGGCCTGGTCGCCGCTCCCCAGTTTCGAGCTCCTGACATGGTAAGAATGGGAGCTTCGGGGCCTAGTGCTCTGAAAACACCCCCAAAAACATAATGTCTTCCATCAAATTAATTTCGATTAACGTTAAAGTCCTCAACTCAGCAAAAAAAAAGGAAATTAGTTCTCACAGACCTTAAAAGATCTAAGGGTGATATAGTCCTAATGCAGGAAACCCACTTTGACACTCAGACGCCCCCTAACACATTTAAAAGTGTATTCCCCCAGGCATATTTCACCTCCTCCCCTAGCAAAAAAAGAGGATTAGCCATCCTCATAAGGACTGGAGTCCCATTTGTTCTGACAAAGTCCCACGCGGACCCTGATGGGCGATCTCTGATACTCCAGGGCACCTTAGCAGGATCACCGATCACAATAGTCAATGTGTACGCCCCCAATGATAATCAAATCCCCTTCCTAAACAATCTCTTAGAATCACTAGAACAACAGTCCCTACCCTCCCTGATCATTGGAGGAGACTTCAACATGGTGGCCTCACATACAAAGGACAAATCAGTCCCCAGCCACACAAATCCATCTCACACTCCCTCCCCGAGCATCACCCAAGCCCAAAAAAAAGCCAAGAAATTTCGAGATATCATAGAGAACTACTCACTGGTCGATATATGGAGGGTTCAGCACCAGGGCCAGAGGGACTATACTTTCTTCTCCACCCCTCATCAGTCCTATTCGAGGATCGATTATTTTCTGGGCACCAGTAACATCTTCCAGGCGTCCTCCCAGTCTAACATCGGTCCAATCACCTGGTCTGATCATGCACCGATTGACCTTATCCTAACCCTACCCTTTGTCAAAAACTACCAATATAAGTGGAAGTTAAATGACTCTATGCTTAACTGCCCCGATACGGAGACAACAGTACGCCAAAAATTGACAACGTTCTTTCAAATCAATAGAGGCTCTGCCTCAACTCCAGCCATGCTCTGGGAGGCTCATAAAGCCACCATCAGAGGAGACCTAATTTCTATTGCCTCATACAAAAAAAAGCAAAAACTTAAACTCCAAAAGAAGCTCACAGAAAAAATCTCCCAGCTAGAACAACAACATAAAACCTCGGCGTCTTAAAAGACGCTGAAATAACTAACCTTAGCCAGAGCTGCCCTTAAACATACCCAGCTCGAAGAAGTCGAAAAAGCCCTCCGATGGTCAAAACAAAAATACTTTGACAAGGGCAATAAAGCAGACAAGCTCCTGGCATCAAAATTAAGAGGCGCCAGAGTAAAATCCCAGATAGCTAAAATCCAGACTGCTAAAGGACAGGTCTCATACTTAGAGAGGGAGATAGCACAGGAATTTGCGAATTTCTATTCAGACCTGTACAACCTCCACCCCCCAGATCAGCACCCAGTTAGCCTTAATACAATTACCCAATACCTAGAGCAATGCAACCTCCCCACCCTCGCCCCGGAAGAGACAGAGAGTTTGAATAAAAATATAACCCAAGAGGAACTATCCCAAGCTATAAAATCCCTTAAGACAGCCAAAACACAGGGCCCAGACGGCTTTTCGAACATCTATTACAAGATGTTCATGCCAATTTTTTCCCCCTTTCTTCTGGAAATGTATAACTCCTTTCTACAGGGAGAACCGATACCCGCCTCCATCACAGCAGCAAATCTAGCTATCATTCACAAAGAGGGCAGAGACCCACTCCTTTGTGGAAATTATAGGCCCATCTCCCTGTTAAATACTGATCTCAAAATCTATAGCAAGATCCTGGCAAACAGACTAAACCCAATTCTCCCTAGACTCATACACGTGGATCAAGTAGGATTTGTGTCCGGAAGACAGGCCTCCGACAACACCCGCAAAATAGTGGATATAATCGACCACGTGCATCTCTCTGAGTCCAAGGCAATGATTCTGAGCCTGGACGCTGAAAAGGCGTTTGACAGAATCAAGTGGGATTTACTAGATCAGACCATGTTGAGGTTTGGATTCTCTGGCCCATTTTCAGAAGGGGTGAAAGCCCTCTATCAAAACCCAACAGCATATGTCAAATTATCAGGTGGTTTCTCAGACCCAATAAAAATTAGGAAGGGGACCAGACAAGGCTGCCCACTCTCCCCCCTACTATTTGCCCTAACTATTGAGCCCCTAGCAGCTACGATCAGAGAAGAACCCAGTATAAAAGGTATCCAAATTGGAGATAGAGAACACAAAATCGCACTGTTTGCTGATGATGTAATTCTGACTCTCGCTGACCCCCACACGTCCCTCCCCAACCTCCAATGGCACCTGACCCAATTTGGTCTAGTATCTGACTACAAAGTAAACATGGACAAGTCCGAGGCCTTAAATTTATCCCTCCCACCCCAGGACTGGAAACTCATTCAAGCCAACAATAAATACCGGTGGAGTTCCACCCATATTAAATACCTAGGGGTCAAAATCTCTAATTCCTACAATACCCTATATCAATACAACTAACCCCCCTTATTTAGTCAGATTAAAAAAGACCTAGAAGTCTGGAAAAACCACCAAATTTCATGGTTTGGGAGAATGACAGCGGTAAAAATGAACGTCCTCCCAAGACTGTTGTATAATTTTCAAACCCTCCCAATCCCGGTCCCACAAACATCGCTTAAAAACATGCAGTTACTACTTCTCCAATTTATATGGAACGATAAAAGGCCCAGGGTCCCTCGGTCGGTGATGCTCTCATCTAGAGCGAGAGGAGGTGTGGGGGTCCCCGACCTAGCAAAATACTACATCGCAGCACAGCTGAAGCAGGCTGTAGTTTGGAATTGCGACCTGGCCTTAGCTTCTTGGCTAGAGATAGAGTCCCACTACGTCCGCCCACTCTCCTTCCAGGTGGCAATGTGGTCCACTGGCAGCAGCGGGGCCAAACCGCCAAGGTTTGCCCTGGGAGCAATGAGATGCACGTGGGAAGTATGGCTTAAATGCAAAGGGAAGTATGGTCTGGTATCATCCCCCTCACAGCTCACCCCCATCTTCCGGAACCCCAAATTCCCACCAGGGTGTTCCTCAAGTCAATTTGACCCATTTCAGAGTCACAATATTAGGATGGTGGCCGATCTGCTGAAGAAAGATGAGATCGCTACTTACCAGGCGCTTAGAGACAAATTCGAGATCCAGGGCTTCCACTTGTTCAAGTACTTGCAAGTCCGACACTTCCTTTTGTCCCTTTCCCCAACCTCCAAATTCCCCCAACTAACTAGATTCGAAACTTTGTGTGCCAAAAGCACTTACCAAAAAGGTCTGATCTCCGAAATATACAAAGGATTGGAGCCACCTTCCACTCCACCGAACCACCGGTACATGCAAAGATGGTCTGAGGAACTAGGCCTACCAATAGACCTGGAGGACAGGGAGGAGATCTGGGAGCAGGCCTCTAAAACATTCATTTGCACAACAATAAAAGAAAACATATATAAAATCCTATTTCAGTGGTACCTGATTCCAGCTAGGCTGAGCCAGATCTACCCCGGCACAGTTGACCTGTGCTGGCGGGGATGTGGTCAAATGGGGGACATGGCCCACATTTGGTGGTTATGTCCGGAGATTCAGAGGTACTGGGCCATGATCCAGAAGCTTATACACGAGGTCTCGGGACTATCCCTACCCATGGACCCGCTGACCCTGGTGCTGAACAAACTAATCGAGGACCTACCCCCGCCAATGTCCAGACTAATAACGGCCATATTGACAGCGGCCAGATGTTCTATAGCAGCCGCATGGAAGCAGATTAAAGCCCCCTCGAGAACGACCGTTACTAGGAGAATTAATGAAGTTATGACTATGGAGAAACTAACAGCCATGCTCCAAAAGAAAATGCCCCAGTTCCTGAATACCTGGGATCCCTGGCTAGCAAGATAGATCCAATCGAGCTGGGCCGCTGTGGCAGGTGTGCGCTCCCCCCCCCTAGTTCTCGGGGGAGGGGGGTGGGGGGGGTCGCCTGGGCGCCTCTCCCTCCCTCCCCTTGACCCTCCATCCCCTCCTTACCCCCTGTATATCTTCCTCCCCCCCCCTCTCGCCCCTCCCTCTATTCCCCCCCCACCAAAGGAAACAGAAATTGTTATTTGGTCACTCACAGATTGTAATAAGCATCACTGTCATGGGCTCATGATACCCCTGTATGTACTGCAATATCTGAATGTGTCCAATAAAAAAATTGTTATAAAAAAAATGCTGTCCTTTCCAAAGGGGCGCAAATTGCAGACAATATGTCCTTGGATAGTGCATCGTTCGTTCTGGTCCGTTGGATTTTGTTAGATAACCCCCAGAACTAACGAAATCCTGAAGCAGAGTTATGTCCTTGGTTCCAATTAAAGGAACTCGTTGTGTTCCGGGATCGTGGCTGCAGCTCTTATCTGCTATTAGAAGCGAGGTGGAAATTCAATCACATTGTAAAAACAATGGGGATAGCTCGTGGGGCATGTATATAGGGTCTGAGATCATATCTCCAACATACCCACCCAATCCTCTTCGTGGGAATTTTCCACTCACCAATCCCCAACTTGCCCACAGTTTGCAGAGTGGGCACTATAGGGATTTCCGGTTGGTACAGCACCTGTGCTAACCTGGCACCTTGGCTGCTTACCATATGTGTGCTCCCCTTTTCCCTGGTGTGTCCCAGGCTAGGAGTTGGTCTTATGGTGTGAACTAGTCCAGATGGCTTACAGGATCTCCTATTCAGCGAGCATCCCGGCTCATAGGCACTGCCTCAACATGGGGTCTATGAAGTCTGCATGAGAAAGTGCCCCCAGCTCATGGGTGTTAAAACATTTGGTCAGTGGGTGCATTACAAAGGCAAGTAGAATTTTTTTATCCTGTCTGAACTTTTAAAACTGCAACTAGAAAAGCACTTTCATAAAAATATATGTTTTACTTATCCTACAATTATATTTCTAATATGCGTGTGCTTGGGGCATTACTCTGGGGCTGCACAGCAAATTTCAGGGTGCTGGCCCATTCCGTTCCCAAGTTAGGGGCTTCTCCTTGAGCCGGCAATGCTGTGCTATGGGCTTCCCACGTCAATTGACTTGCGGTGAGCCGAGTTCGCTCGGCAATTGCCTGCCACCTTTCAAGTTACACTATGAACCAGGGCTGGATACATTGTAACCGGTACCCACTTGAGACTGAAACCGCAACCCTTTGATTCAATTGACCTCGCCGTTGCGAGTTCAAGCGTCAGTAATGGATACCTATGTTACTCAATAAAACAAAGAGACCGCACCACGCTTCTCCAATTAGCTTGCGGATTGGCTCGCGCAGAGCCATCTTGTGCCCAAAAAACAGTAATGCAGGTATACACTGAAATACATTACGTCAGGCCTATGCAATCCTGCAAAACGGGGACAATAAGGCACAGAGGTAAAAATAATGCATGTGTAGTGCATATAAAATGAACCCCATTCATCCCCAATGCGAAGTACAGTTAACCAGCCGAGCATACTGCCTTTATTAATGGCTGATTAACCTTATTTTCGCTACACCTCCCCCACTCTCAAAGCCCATGGTCTGCCCTGGCCACCTCCTCTGACAAAACTTTTCTCTAGAGAATACAAAAAAACTAACCAGGGACAAGATAAACTTAGTGGAAAAGGAGAACATGGAAGAGTCACTAGTGATGAAAAGAGAGTCTACACCAAACGAGGAACAAGAGGAGGACAAAAAGCAAAAATCAAGAAAATTAACAGTTTAATAACTATGTCTGAAGGAATCTTTAACTTAAGCAAAAAAATATTAAGTAATGAACAAATACAGATTCTTAATAAAGGACTATCCTTTGCTCCATTGAATAAAATGAACACCTTTAATACATATATTGATGTGGGAAAATTTGGAAGGAATCTTTCCTTAAAGAAATATTTTTTAAAACAGAAAATACATCATAAGTAGTACTGAATCTAATATAGTACCACCGACAATCACTAGTGAGATTCAACATACTACATTTAAATCTATTTGAAAAACTTGTACAAGAAGATTTAGACAAATTATCAAAACAAAACAAATATATTAAAAAGAATTTGAATCAAAAACAAATAATCGCAATGAATGAATTTAAAAATGACAACACTATTGTTATAAAGGCTGCAGATAAGGGAGGAGGAGTAGTTATTTTAAATAAAGATGACTATATTGCCGAGTCCCTTAGGTTGTTGAATGATAATACAACATATAAGAGATTATTACAAAATCCGCCTGAAGATTATCTTTATGAGCTAGAGAATATTTTAACTATTGGGTTACAAAATAAATGTATATGTAAGGAGGAATTTGATTACATATTCATAAAAAAAACCTACTCTGCCAATCTTCTACTATTTGCTTAAGTTGCATAAAGACTCTCTACATCCCCCTGGCAGACCAATAATTTCTGGTGTTCATTCTATCACCTCAAATTTGTCTGCATTTATAGATTTTTTCTTTAAGCAATCAGTCAAGAAACTCAAATCTCATCTCAAAGACAGTACTCACATTACTAATTTACTTAAAGATATTGTTTGGACTTCACAATCTATTTTAGAAACGTGTGATGTCACATCGTTATACACCATTACAGAGCATGATCAAGGGTGCAGGGCTGCACATCACTTTTTAGAATTAGAAGGCACTTTTTCACAATAATATATAGAATTTTTAATAATTTTAATTCAATTCACTTTAACACACAATTTCTTTTGGTTTAACGATGAAATTTTTTTGCAAACTAAGGGCACGGCTATGGGTGCAGATTTGCTCCAAGCTATGCTAATCTGTTTATACCAAGATATGCTAATCTGTTTATAGGATTATGGGAGCATTTTAATATCTGGTCCCAACATGAGTTTGGAGCAAATCTGGTACTCTGGTCAAGATTTGTGGATGATATTTTCTATATTTGGGAGGATGACAACGATACACTGATTTCTTTTTTAGATCACTTAAATGAAAATGATTATAATTTAAAGTTCACTTATAATCACAGTAGCACGAATATTGAGTTTCTTGATTTATTGATTTATATTCATGAAGGTCAAATATGCACTAAAACGTATTAGAAACCAGTAAGTTGTTTGAACTATATCGAAGCGGATAGCAATCACCATAAGCCATGGCTTGCTAATATTCCGCAAGGTGAATTAAGAAGGTGTCACGGTAACTTATGACAAGATATAATATACACCAAATAACTGGGTTGAACTGAACGAGGCTTAGATATAATAAAGTATATTTATTCCTTAGATAGGTGAACACAGCAAGATAGTACAATTAACAGACAAGAAGGTAACACTTACTTAGGGGTTGGAATGAAGAAGTATCAGATAGCAATTCTCCAGCAATCAGGTATCAATCAAGATGTAATCAGAAGACAAAGACTGTAGGGTTGACAACAGTTTATATATCTTTGTAACCCTATTCTTAACATTGAGTACAGGATATTGGAGAACAATTACCTGTACCCAATCTCTAACATGGGAACACAGTTTAACCCATGCCCCCCAGCTAGTTGGCCCATGCGTACTGGGACTCTGAGGGTCTCCTTTCTGTAGCCCCACACCTAAATCAGGGGCGCCGGGCAGTCTACCAGATGGGGTATCTGGCAGGATACTCTTTGTTTGTAAGTGTGAGTTATAACACCCATAAACCACTCCAGCTTCACGCTTCTCCGCCCTCATGTAAACAGTTAGAGTGGCTGAGTCTTTGATCAGGGGCCTGCTTCCTAGACATTTGGTCGCTCTCCTGACCATTTGCATTCCTTAGTATACACAAAAAACAAAACTGTGCGCTACTATCTAACTACCTATAAAGTTTAAATGTATAAATATATACAGTGCAGTGACTATACCATCAATTTAGTGATAAAAAATTTATAAAAAATTAAACCACAACTCCCACAGTGAGATAATTATACATTAAATAATAAGTGCTACATAACCGTGTTGGGGATAATGGCGTCTGCAGCTGTAAACGCAGGGGTGGCTCAGCACCCCACACACACTAAGAGAATGGAAACAAAAGAAAACAGCGCACAACGCCAAATAGTGAAGCAAATTCAACAATATATTATAGAATTAAAAAGGGGGTAATATATCTGCGTACATGAAAAAAGTTGGTAAAAGGCATGTAGTGTGTATCACACTGTTTATCACTCGGCAGCTGTTAGCTGTAGATTCAGGTGCTTGCTTCCCTCTACTGCTTCAGCTCAGTTGATTCTGGGGCAGGACGTCAGTCTTTTCACTCCCAAGGGGATTTCCCTTCATGCAGCCAGGTTCAGCAGCTGGTACTGGGGCTCGGTGAAATCGCTCCTGCTTCCTGGCCGATATGAAGCTACTCCTGTACCTCGGCAGGTGTATCCTCTGCACAGAGGTTAAAACGCACCTTGCTGGGGTGCCCTCAGCGTGCCACGATGCCGCTCCGTCGCGGGACGCTGTGTAATGACGTCACTGTCTACACAGTAGTTAATTCTACGAAACTAGTTGGATGTAACATTCTATTGCCTTATATCTGCTTACATTGGCCTTTGTCTATGTATTGGCCTGTCCTGTTTTTATTTCATCCTGTGTGCTGTTTTGGACACTTGTGAGAGACTTTGTAAGACTGTTCAAACTTCCCTATTGAATCCACCACTGCTGTGTAGGCAGTGACGTCATTACACAGCGTCCCGCGACGGAGCGGCATCGTGGCACGCTGAGGGCACCCCAGCAAGCTGCGTTTTAACCTCTGTGCAGAGGATACACCTGCCGAGGTACATGAGCAGCTTCATATCGGCCAGGAAGCAGGAGCGATTTCACCGAGCCCCAGTACCAGCTGCTGAACCTGGCTGCATGAAGGGAAATCCCCTTGGGAGTGAAAAGACTGACGTCCTGCCCCAGAATCAACTGAGCTGAAGCAGCAGAGGGAAGCAAGCACCTGAATCTACAGCTAACAGCTGCCGAGTGGTAAACAGTGTGATACACACAACATGCCTTTTACCAACTTTTTTCATGTACACAGATATTACCCCCTTTTTAATTCTATAATATATTGTTGAATTTGCTTCACTATTTGGCGTTGTGCGCTGTTTTCTTTTGTTTCCATTCCTTAGTATGTAGGAATCTTCGCGGCATTTGTCCCCACTTTGAAATACAGTATGATGGTTAATACACAAACATATTAAAATAACCGGTTTTGTTAGGTCCAGCGGGTCCAAACTACCCAGGCCTTACTGCCGGAAGTGGGACACTATAGTGTCCAAGTTTCAGCCCGCTATGAACTTCAGAACCTGAGATATGCAAATACCACATAAACCGTTACTTAGTTTATCACAAAATTCTTCGCTGTAAACTAAATCTCGGTTTTTCACTCATTCCCCATTGAAAACAATGGGCTCCACCGCCATACGCTTTCAATGGTGAAATTACGCCATTGGCGGCTAAGGGAGTCTGCCGCCATAGACTTTAAACGGGGCGTCGCCGCCGTTGAAGCCTATGGGACTTCTCCGCCATAGCCGGTCAATGGGGAAATGGCCACCATTGAAGTCTATGGGAAAAAATCACGAAACTTTATGGTGGTCCATACTCCATTGGGTTGGTTGGAGAGGGTCGGGAATGGTTCTGCGGTCATGTCGGAACAGTGACTGCAGGTACCCCAAACCACAGACCTCTGGACCCTCCAAAACCGGAGATATGGGCTTATGATTTTCAGGGTTTCGGACTTAGCCGTTTTCTCGTGCTGCTTCTGCCGCCGCCATTGAAACCTATGGCGCGACCCACTCAGCCAGCACGACCCTTTCCGGGGGCCTGGATTCTTGGACCCGGTGGTGGTCAAGTGAGGGGAGGCCTACACTGGCGACACACTTTATTCGAGCTTGGCTAGTCCCACGAATTCGGGTATACCCGGGTGTATTGAGGTTTGTGACTGTTTTCTGCCCGAGTGCATTGAGTTATTTTCCAAGCAGGGATTGAAGCATTTTATTCCCGCTGGCTGCAATACTGCACAGTATATATATATATACTGCATTACAATTCATGAATTTATGCCATCTGGTAGACACGCGAAGCATTGCAGCCTATTAAATCCTAATCATTATCATTTAACAGATCAGCCGCCCATCAGCCAGGCATGAACCCAGGCTGGGAAGGCAAATGCAACGGGGCTTGTCAGAGGTGAGGAGTGGCGCATTCCAGGTATCTGCCAGGTACATACCGGGTATTTGCTCGAATAAAGTGTGTCGGTGCAGTAGGAGCTAGGGGCAAAAATAATTTTATTTCTGGGTGCCCTAGAACCTAAGATTCCCACGCCACTTGTCGTTGAACTTGCACTAATCGTGATGAAAGCTCTTTTTCAGATAAAGTATCCGCTTTGAGGTTTTGCAGTTTGGACGGCTGCCAACCTATTCCTGGAGATCGCCTTTGAGGAATCTCCATTGAAGCTACATTGACTTAAAATGGGAAATCACCGCTGCTCCTCTCGGACGCCACCTGCTGGTCTTCGAGGGAAACAGGTCCAAAACAGCTAGATCCGCCATTGAAATGAATGGAGCTCCAATGGCGGCCTATGGGACTCTGCAAAATGGTGCCTGAAAAGGCGGAAAAATTAAACAAAGGGCTATAATCACTATCTACCCATTAACCCTTGTCCTCCCAGATGGATCCCAGTGTGTGTGTGGTGCAGACACTTACATGATGATAAAACATTGGAACAGGGGAACATACATTTTGATGTCATAGCAAGGTGCAAACCACATTCCTGGACCGCAGTCCAGTTAACCCCTTGCCTCCCTGGTGAGGTCAGGGGGTGGCCATATGGGGTGTAACCCCTTTAATACTGGGCCAATCCCCCTCTACCTCTACACCTCCCCTTCTTAATGGGTGACCTGTGGCCCACTTGCCCACTGGCCCACTGGCCCTCCCTGGTGGGACACTGCTGGCACCATTAATGAATTCAGTCTCAGAGGGATAGTCCTGACATGAAAGTCCATCAGCATTGCGGTTTTCACTACCCTTCTTATGCTGAATGGTGAACTCAAATTCTTGCAGGGCCAAGCTCCACCTTAGCAACTTGGCATTCTCCCCTGATGCCCTTTGCAGCCAACTCAGGGGGTTGTGGTCTGTGAGGACCGTGAAAGCCCTCCCATACACATAGAGCTGGAGCTTTTTGAGTGCCCACACAATGGCCAAGCACTCCTTCTCAATGGTGGCATATGCCACCTCCCTGGGGAGTAGTTTGTGGCTGAGGTACACCACTGGGTGCTCTCTGCCATCTTCCCCCACCTGGCTCAACACAGCCCCAATGCCATAGTCCGAGGCATCAGTCTGTATAAGGAAATGCAGGGTAGAAGAACAATGTTCTATAATAGTGCTACTAATGACCAAGGATGATGAAGGTATAAATAATCTGATACAGAAACAGAAGAAATATGAGAGGGACAAAATGGACTATGTACACAATCAAATATACATGTGGCAAAAGCCAGTACAACACAGAAATGCCAATAAAAAAACGAACCAGAAAAGATACCCATACAAAGAGAGAGAAAACCAAACTAAATCCACCCATAATAAATCCATTTTGAAAAACAGATCTGATATGTCTAGCATGTCTGATACATCAGATATTGAAGGACGTCCATCATCCGTTTCCTTCTCCAATGGCGCAGATACAGAGAGGTATGCACGTGACCTAGAAGAACAGGATAATAGACCATCAACCTCCTTTACACGGAGATATGAATCATCATCATCATACCAATCTAAGGCCCCAAAAAACTATTCAAAAGAACAAGGCGCTCGGCCAAAAGAAAAGACTCAAAAAGAGAAGAAGAGAAAGATGGACACTTAAATATTGAAAATAGTAATGTGATAAATATTTCAGGGATACCATTAAATAATGATGAAATTAGACTGCTAAACAAGGGTTTGAATTTTGCATTGAACGAGAATTTTGATCTTTTTTCCATTGTCATAGATGTACAAAAGTTCATCCGGAAATTATCTTTAAAAAAATGGTTTATTAGCAGAAAGGAGTCCATTGTTACCTTGTCTCCATCTGAGTCTCTTACATCTCCTACAGAGACCCCGATGGACACAATGCATCAAGACTTTCTTAGCTTCAAAGAATGTACTATCTTGCAAGATTTGACAGACCTTCTAGCAGAACATGATTCAGAGGAATTAGAAGACATAACAACATTTCTCACACATAGCAAAAATTCAGGTCTTAAGTACAGATCACTTTTTTGTCCCACATATAATAAAGGACCTTTTTTAGAAACGTTCGAGAAATTAGTAGAACGTGATTTACAAATTTTGGCAAAATGATATACATTCTCCAGTATAAGACCTGACAATCTTACTACAGAAGAACGTACTGTACTTTATCAGTTAAAAACTAATGATAAAATAATGATAAAAAACGCCGACAAAGGCGGAGCCACTGTGGTTATGTTAAAAGAACACTATCTTGATGAAGCTATGAGACAGCTCAATGATAGGACTTGTTATCTTAGACTGGAGAAGGATCCTACAAATATATATCAAACAGAACTTAATACACTTATTGACCTTGGCAGAGAGTTGCGTGTATTATCTACTCAAGAAATTCAATACTTATACAATCGTTCTCCCACAGTGCCTATTTTTCACCATCTCCCAAAGATCCATAAGTCCCTGGTCAATCCACCAGGTAGACCTATCATCTCTAGTATTGGATCTTTGGGAGATGGTGTATCTAGGTACGTGGATGTATATTTGCAACCCTTAGTGAGAGGTCTCCCCTCCTATCACAGAGACTCATCACACTTATTAACCATGTTAAATAATATCACTTGGTGTCACAATTATTTCTGGGTAACTCTAGATGTGGCATCCTTATACACCATCATTAGTCACGAATTAGGCATTCAAGCAGTCACTCACTTTCTTAACACCTCAAATCTACACACTCCTCAAATCACTTTTTTGTTAGATTGTATTATTTTTCTATTACAACACAATTATTTTTTATTCGATGAGCACTTTTATCTCCGAAAACAAGGCACTGCTATGGGGACTGCTTTTGCACCTTCTTACGCAAATTTATTTATGGGATTTGGGGAAAACACTCACATTTTTGGTGACACTAACCCATTCCATCATAATATTATGTTCTACCGTCGATATATTGACAATCTCATTCTGATATGGAAGGGAGACTACTCTACACTAAGGGAGTTTATTGATTATCTTAATAAAAATACTTTTAATTTAAAATTCACGTCATTGATACATATTAATCATATTAATTTTCTGGATATTAATTTGTACATAGACATTGACTGCAAAATTCAAACCAACATATATCGTAAACCTAATGCACGCAACTCTCTCCTTAGGGCCAACAGCAGCCATCCAAAATCGTTACTGCGTGGCATTCCCACAGGGCAAATTCTCAGATTGCGAAGAATCTGTTCCACAGAAGAATCCTTCTTACAAGAGTCAGAGATATTAAATGACAGATTCAGAAAAAGAGGTTATTCTGAGTACAGCAGCGGCACACTTTATTCTTACAAATCACCGGTTTGTCCCTGGCTGGTTCCTGGAATGCCACGCTGTTCACCCGGAGCATGCCGCGTTCCCAGCCAGGGTCATGCCCGGCTGACGCGCGGTTGATGTGTTAATTGATAATGGTTCAGGATTTACTATGCTGCAATGCTTCGCGTGTCCGCCAGATGGCATAAATTCATGAATTGTAATGCAGTATATATATATATATATACTGTATAACAACAACCCCTATAACCCCTAACATACAGTACTGTACACATACAGTACTGTATACTGTATGCACATCAATGATACTATAGGCCGGCGGGGGCGAGATGTGTTTGCAGCAGAGAGAGAACCGCTGCTCTCTCTGCTCAAACATCGGCACATTAAAAATTATTTAAAATACATTTTTATTCATAGTGTAGATGTGCAGGGGGTCTCCGGAGCTGAACCGCGTTGGTTTCAGGTCCGGGCACCCCCTGCTTCCCGAGATACGTGCCACTTTATGAGGTGCTGGTATCCCTCTGCATTTAAAGGTCCAGATCACGTGACCTCGGCATGTAAACAAAGCAGAGGGATACCGGCACCCCCTAAAGGGGCCTGTATCTCGGGAAGCAGGGAATCCCCGGACCTAAATCCAAAGCGGTTCAGCTCCAGAGACCCTCTGCACATCTACAGTATGAATAAAACACATAAATAAATAAACACTCATTACTTACCTTTGTGGCTATGTGCTATGGTAACGAAGCAGCATGACTGTATTTTTAATAATATTGTATTTATTTATATTCATTTATTTATTTCGATTTATTATTTTTTTTTGGGCGGCTTCTGTGTGTGAATTTTTTTTATTGTGGGTAGTGGGGGTGGGTGAAGGGGGTATTAGCCCCAATGGTGGTTGTTTAGGGCTTGCGGGGTGGTAGCGGGTGCACTTAACCCCTTCACGACCGTAGCGGTATTAACTGCTACGGTCGTGAAAGGTTTAAGTGCACCCGCAACCCCCCCGCAAGTCCTAAACTCACACCAAGGAACAAATTCCCCCTTCACCCACCCCCGCTACCCACAATAAAAACATTCACCACGCACAGCAGCCCCACAATTAATAAATAAATCTAAATAAATAAATACATGAATAGAAATAAATATATAAATATATATATATATATATATATATATAAATATATATATATATATATATATATATATATATATATATATATATATATATATATATATATATATATATATATATATATATATATATATATATATATATATATATATATATATATACAGTATATACACACACATGATGAACCAATATACAAATAAATGTAGAAGGGTTATCAAAACCATAATGTGCTACAAATAACACTTCTCCATACAGACACACTACATTACAATGAATTTCCTTTTATAAACCTAACTGATCTTACAATCTAAATCATCAAATGCCAATGAAAAACCTCACATTCCAATCAATACATTGCATTTACATTGTATTTATGATGCATAAAATCTATGCACCATATACATTCTGCAAATGAATGTGAACAATATCATTGCAAGCTAAATACAAATACTGTACACCAAACAAGTCAACCATTTTAACCAATCAAGTAAACAAAAATCAATATATACTGTAAGTACCAACCAGAAAACAAAATTTAAAACCAAAGCTAACCCTTACAATACCAAGGATTACATCTATCTAATTGTAAAAAACATTATACTGTACACACATTGAAGCATTGCAATAAACAACATACAGTACAGTACATCCCCTGTATCTCCCTGCCTTAAGTGTAATCTGTGTAAAGCCCCCTTTCCCCTAATGTTTCTGTTAAATCTCCCTGCCTTGAGTGTAATCTGTTTAAAGCCCCCTCCCACTAATGTTTCTGTTAAATCTCCCTGCCTTGAGTGTAATCTGTATAAAGCCCCCTCCCCCTATTGTGTCTGTTAAATCTCCCTGCCTGTGTTGCTGTGAGTGCAGTTTATGTAAATGTGGGGAGGGGGAGAGGGTTATAACCCCACCTCCTTGACTGTGTTCTGTGTAAAGCCCCCTCCCCCCTAATGTTTCTGTTAAATCTCCCTGTCTTGAGTGTAATCTGTATAAAGCCCCCTCCCCCTATTGTGTCTGTTAAATCTTCCTGCCTGTGTTGCTGTGAGTGCAGTTTATGCAAATGTGGGGAGGGGGGGAGGACCCGATGTGCATACTGTGAGGTCTAACCACCCTCACCCACTACCCACATACCGTTACCCCCCCCCCATCCTGGCCATGGCCCCTCCGCTGCTGCAAACACAGACAAAAATGAAAACATACAAAGTAATGTCCCCTAACCCCTTAATCACCATAGCGGTTATTCACCGCTACAGTCATTAAGGGGTTAACCCACCCTCACCCACCACTCGGGATGCCTACATACCCTCCCACACTAACCCCCCCCCCCGTGAGGCCTAACCACCCTCACCCAGTACCCACAAGGGAGGCCTACCCACATTCCATTGGGGAAACCCCCCCCCCCACCCCCAGTACCCACAATAAAAACAATACAGTGACCCACAATAAACATCATTCTATTTATTAAATACATTACCCACCCCCTGTGCCCCCCCATAAATACATGATTTATTCTTTTACATACAGGGTTCATAACGCAGCCCCACGCGAGTCCCCGGTGGGCTGGCGGGGCACCTGGACAGACCTACAGGTTACCAGCAGCCCTTTTTACACAGGTTCTGGAGGCCTGCTGGTGGATCCTGCCAGCACCATGGCCCCCAGGTGGTCTCCTTGGGTAACCGTGGGCCACAATTGGGTCCCCACGGTAGGCCCAAGGATGTCTGGGAGCCCCGGGTCAGACCCACAGGTGTCTGCGTGGCCTCGGGTGGTTCCCATGGGTGTCTGGGGAACTCACGAGTGCTCACTATGGGTCCGCGGTGCCCCCACAGAAGTGGGACCACACATCATCATCCCCGCACCTATGGGTCGGCGGTGCCCCCACAGAAGTGGGACCACACAGCTTCATCCCCGCAGACTGCGGGTCGGTGGTGCCCCCACAGATGTGAGGCCACTGCTTCATCCCCGCATGTGTCACCCGTGGAACCACCAGCCTGATACCCGTGGGATACCCGAGGAAACCACAGGTGGTCTCCAGAGGTCACAAGCGGAACCACGGAACAAACCCTGAATGTAAAAAAAATAAAACTGGCCATGTGCAGGTGGGTAGTGGGTAGTGGGTGTGGGTGTGGTTATTTACACGGGATCCCCCTCCCCCTCCCCACATTTACATACAGTACACTGCACTCACAGAAACACAGGCAGGGAGATTTACCGACACAATAGGGGGAGGGGGGCTTACACAGATTAGCCAAAGCAGGGAAGTTTAGCAGACACAATAGGGGGAGGGTTTTTTACATAGATTACAGTCAAGGCAGGGAAGTTTAACACACACAATAGGGGGAGGGTTTTTTACATAGATTACAGTCAAGGCAGGGAAGTTTAACACACACAATAGGGGGAGGGGTCTTACACAGATTACAGTCAAGGCAGGGAGGTTTAACACACACATTAAAAATATGTATTTAATGTATTTATTGTTTATTCTGCCTTAACCCTTCATTGCCTTAGCGGCTATCAGCTATGGTAATGAAGCAGCATTTCTGTATTTTTAATAATATTGTGCAGGAGCATGGGGTCCCCTAAGCATTAATTTCTGGCTCAGGGAACCCCCTGCTCACTGTACAATATTATTAAAAATACAGAAATGCTGCTTCATTACCATAGCACATAGCCGCAAAGATAAAGAACGATTCTTTATTGATGTGTGTGTTTTATTCATACTGTAGATGTGCAGAGGGTCTCCGGAGCAGAAACTTTTTGGTTTTAGGTCCGGGGACCCCCTGCTCCCCGAGATACAGGCCCCTTTAGGGGGTGCCGGTATCCCTCTGCTTGGTTTACAGGCCGCGGTCACGTGATCAAGATCTTAAAATGCAGAGGGATACCGGTACCTCATAAAGGGGGCTGTATCTTGGGGAGCAGGGGGTCCCCGGACCTGAAACCAACGCGGTTCAGCTCTAGAGACCCCCTGCACATCTACACTATGAATAAAAATGTATTTTAAATGTATTTATTTATATTCATTTATTTATTTATTATTTAGATTTATTTATTTATTTTTTGGGCGGCTGCTGTGTGTGAGTTTTTTTATTGTGAGTAGAGGGGGTGGGTGAAGGGGGTATTAGCCCCAATGGTGGTTGTTTAGAGCTTGCGGGGGGTAGCGGGAGGGGTTAACCCCTTCATGACCGTAGCGGTATTAACTGCTACGGCCGTGAAGGGGTTAAGTACACCCGCAACCCCCCCGCAAGTCCTAAACTCACATCAAGGGCCAAATACCCCCTTCACCCACCCCCGCTACCCACAATAAAGCGGGCACGGTGGGTTAACCCCTTCATTGCCTTAGCGGCTATCAGCTATGGTATTGAAGCAGCATTTCTGTATTTTTAATAATATTGTGCAGGAGCAAGGGGTCCCCTGAGCATTAATTTCTGGCTCAGGGAACCCCCTGCTCACTGTACAATATTATTAAAATACAGAAATGCTGCTTCGTTACCATAGCACATAGCCGCTAAGGTAAGGAACGAGTGTTTATTTATATATGTGTTTTATTTATACTGTACATGTACAGAGGGTCTCCGGAGCAGAAACGTTTTGGTTTTAGTTCCGGGGGCCCCCTGCTTCCCGAGATACAGGCCCCTTTAGGGGGTGCCGGTATCCCTCTGCTTTGTTTACATGCCGCGGTCACGTGATCGGGACCTTCAAATGCAGAGGGATACCGGCACCTCATAAAGGGGGCTGTATCTCGGGAAGCATGGGGTCCCCGGACCTGAAACCAACGCGGTTCAGCTCCGGAGACCCCCTACACATCTACACTATGAATAAAAATGTATTTTAAATAATTTTTTATGTGCCGATGTTTGCGCAGAGAGAGCAGCGGTTCTCTCTCTGCTGCAAACAGATCTCGCCAGGGGACGGCCTATAGTATCATTGATGTGCATATACAGTACTGTATGTGTATGTTAGGGGTTATAGGGGTTGTTGTTATACAATATATACTGTATATATACAGTATATACTGCATTACAATTCATGAATTTCTCGGCTTCAAAGACAACAGCTCGCAAACGCCCCCATGCGTTTTTACACGGCATTGCAGTATTGCAGCCAGCGTGAATAAAATGCTTAAATCACAGCCGCGAAAATAACGCAATACACCCGGGAGAAAACGATACAAAACCGCACATCACCGGGATATTCCGAAATTCGCGGACCTAGCCAAGTAAGAATAAAGTTGGTCGCCACTGTATGTTATTCAATCAGCCTTTAATAATGCCATTAGCACAGAACGTAAAGAACTGTTAAAAAACCCATCTTATAAGGAAAAATCCAAACAAAAGAATTTTTCAGATCAGAATTCAGACACTCCTCTTTTTATTACTACTTACAACAATCAGGCTAATCATATCAAAAAATTATAGAAAAGCACTGGAGGATATTACAGTTAGATAAAGATTTGACTGCTGTTGTGTCAAACTTTCTGAAATTTGTATACAAAAAAGCTAAAACTATTGGTTATCATGTATCACCAAGTTTATTTGTATCTGAATCAAAAACTAAGAAACTTCCTAAAGCAGGGTTTCCCAAACTTTTTTTTCCGTGACCCGGTTATTTTTGAACTTCTCCTTCGTGACCCACTAAAAATGTTATTGCCTATACTGGCCTATAGGGCCTGCACAGACACACACACAGCCACTGATACACACACACACGCACGCACGCACGCACGCACACACACACACACACACACAGCCACTGATACACACACACAAGCAGCCACTGACAGACACGCAGCCACTGACAGACACGCAGCCACTGACAGACACGCACTGATACACACACGCAGCCACTGATACAGACACTGCTACACACACACACACACACACACACACACACACACACACACACACACACACACACACACACACACACACACACACACACACACACACACACACACACACACACACACACACACACACACACGCACACACACACACACTGATACACACACACACTGATACACACAAACACAGACACTGATACACACACACACACACACACAGACACTGATACACACACACACACACACACACAGACACTGATACACACACACACAGCCACTGATACACACACACACACACACAGCCACTGATACACACAGCCACTGATACACACACACACACACACACACACACACAGCCACTGATAAACACACACACACACACACACACATCCACTGATACACACACACAGCCACTGATACACACACACACACTGATACTGATACACACACACACACTGATACTGATACACACACACTGATACTGATACACACTGATACTGATACACACACACACTGATACTGATACACACACACTGATACACACACACTCGCTCTCCCCTATACGCACACAGACACAAACAGTGAATTACAGGCAATGATGGATGTGGGTGGGTGGGAGGAGGGGGCCAGGGACTTTGGAGGGGGCCAGGGACTGGGTGGGTGGGTGGAGGGGGCCAGGGACTGGGTGGGTGGGTGGATGGAGGGGGCCAGGGACTGGGTGGGTGGGTGGCTGCGTGGGTATGAGGGGGCCAAGGACTGGGTGGGAGGGGGGGGCATGGACACTTGGGTGGGAGGCAGTGACCAGGTGGGTGGGAGACAGTGACTGGGTGGGAGAGAGTCACTGGGTGACAGTGACTGGGTGAGGTGACTTACCTTGCCGCCAGAGGCTTTCCCCTGCTGCCCCCGATATCCCCTGCTGCCCGGGATGGGAGGTGGGCTTGGGGGCACGGGAGATGGGCTCGGAGGGTGTGCCATGGGAGGTGAGCTCGGGAAGCTGGCCAAGGGGGGGAAACAGGCCACAGTAGGAGCTTGTACTTCCCCCTCTGTCCCACATAACGTGCGGGCCGCAGAGGAGCTGGTACTTCCTCCTCCGTCCCACGTTGGGAGCGGGGGGTAGGAAGGGAGCAGGCCCTGCGCATGCGCGCGGGACCGCGGGGGGAATCGTCGCCATTTTTTTAAAGCCTCGCTGCGACCCGGCAATTTTGGTGCCGGGGGTCGGGAGACACCGCGTGGCCAGCCTTGCTGCGACCCAGCAATTTTGGTGCCGTGGCCCGGTGCCAGGTCGCAACCCACCATTTGGGAAACGCTGTCCTAAAGGGTTCCACAAATGTGGGAACTGTACATATTGCAAATTCGCCATTCCTCTGACAGATATCACTAGCAAAGTCACAGGCAAAAAATACAAAATCAATCACTTTATGACGTGCAAAACGAATTATGTAGTATATAGATTGAACTGTGCGTGTGGCAAGATGTACATTGGTAGGACGATTCGCCCATTAAAAATTAGAATCTCAGAACATCTTCGTTCAATTAAAAAGAATGACTTAAACCTACCTGTTTCTAAACATTTTCATGATTGCCCTTATGGCTCAATTGATACGTTTACATTTAATGCCATGGAATACATCCCTAAACATACTAGGGGAGGAAATAGGGAAGGTAACCTCAACCAAAGGGAAATGTTTTGGATTTATACCTTCGGGTCATTGTCACCCGGGGTTATAAATACCGACTGGGAACTCAAACATTTTTTGGCATAATTATTATGTTATACTACTGCACCGACACACTTTATTCGAGCAAATACCCAGTATGTACCTGGCAGATACCTGGAATACGCCGCTCCTCACCTCTGACAAGCCCCGTTGCGTTTGCCTTCCCAGCCTGGGTTCATGCCTGGCTGACGGGCGGCTGATCTGTTAAATGATAATGATTAGGATTTAATAGGCTGCAATGCTTCGCGTGTCTACCAGATGGCATAAATTCATGAATTGTAATGCAGTATATATATATATATATATATATATATATATATATATATATATATATATATATATATATATATATATATATATATATATATATATACTATGCAGTATTGCAGCCAGCGGGAATAAAATGCTTCAATCCCTGCCTGGAAAATACCTCAATGCACTCGGGCAGAAAACAGTCACAAACCTCAATACACCCGGGTATACCCGAATTCGTGGGACTAGCCGAGCTAGCAGCCATGCTTTTAAGCAGATATGCTTTTAAGTATATATGTTTCAAGTATTTATGAAGTTTAAAAAGGAAGGAAGACTATTGAATCACTCACTCATCTCTTCTCTTTCCTCAGGTAAAAACATATTCCAATTGTCTGTCTATCCTGATATCCTCCCATGCTGTGTATTTAGTTCTATTTAGGTAAAAACATATTCCAATTGTCTGTCTATCCTGATATCCTCCCATGCTGTGTATTTAGTTCTATTTAGGTAAAAACATATTCCAATTGTCTGTCTATCCTGATATCCTCCCATGCTGTGTATTTAGTTCTATTTAGGTAAAAACATATTCCAATTGTCTGTCTATCCTGATATCCTCCCATGCTGTGTATTTAGTTCTATTTAGGTAAAAACATATTCTAATTGTCTGTCTGTAAATCATCCCCCTACTGTCTTAATTTAATTCAGTATATATGTTTCAAGTATTTATGAAGTTTAAAAAGGAAGTTCAAAAAGAAGTGGAAAAGTGGACATCACCTACTGCTTCTGATTCTTGCTTTTGATCTACGTTGGAAAAGAGGATATCATCTATCTAAGACTGCACATCTCAACACTTAACTATTGCTGTGATGCCGCCTTTATTTTTTATATTTGCTGCAACCGCACTTATTTTCAAATTATGCACTTCCTTCCACCAGTATCCTTATGTCTCTAACTCTATTCATATATCTCCATCTCTCCTTTCTTCCCCACTTCTCAGTTCACATGAACTCCTTTCTTACCTGCATCCTCTGTCACCACACAGCTATACCTCCTGCACTAAAACACACCCCTACAAATCATCCTCACACATCCTCTTTCTATCCATGCTACTCCTCCTTGCTTCTGGGGATATCTCTCCCAATCCTGGTCCCTGCCTTATTTCTACTTGCTCTCGTCCTCGCCTCCCACATACAACTTCTACTCCTTCTGGTGTTAACCCCTCCAACCTCATACCCATCCCCTGCCACCCTCCCTCCTCTCTCCCTTTCTCCTGTGCCCTTTGGAATGCTCGCTCCCTCTCTAACAAGTTCCTCTCTGTGCATGACTTCTTTCTCTCTCACTCCCTGCTTCTCTTTGCTATAACTGAGACCTGGCTCACTCAGTCTGACTCTGCTCTGGAAGCTGCCCTCTCTTATGGTGGCCTTTCCTTCTCCCACACTCCGCGCCTTGATGGCAGGGGTGGAGGTGTGGGGCTCCTGCTCTCTTCTCTCTGCCGTTACCGAACTATTCCTATTCCCCCCTCTCTTGCCTTTCCCTCCTTTGAGGTTCACACTGTCCAGATCTTCTCTCCTCTCCCTGTTCATGTGGCGGTCATGTATCGCCCACCTACCTCTACTCATCCCCCTTCTGCCTTTCTCTCTCACTTTGAATCCTGGCTCTCTTTCTTCCTCTCCTCAGACTCCCCTGTTCTTCTCCTTGGGGACTTCAATTGCCACATTGATGACCCCTCTCTCCCTTGGGCTTCCCGCTTTCTTTCTCTAACCTCTTCTTTTGGCCTTCAACAGTGGACTGCAGCCAGCACCCACAAGGATGGCCACTACTTAGACCTGGTTTTCACTAAAAATTTCTCTCTCTCTGATTTCTCCATTTCCCCTTTTCCTCTCTCTGACCATCACCTCATCTCATTCTCTCTATCTCGCTTCTCAACTTCTCCACCTCCATCTACACCCCGGTTCTGCAGAAACCTGCGCTCTATTCACTTACCTGACTTTGAGTCCACGTTACACTCCTCCCTCTCCTCTCTCAGATCTGCTACAGACCCTGACAACCTGGTCAGGAACTACAACTCTGCCTTGTCCTCCTCTCTTGATCTACATGACCCGCTTTCTCTCTGCCGCACTCGCCCTTTTAACCCTAGACCCTGGTTAAATTCCCACACGCGCATGCTGCGTTCCTCCACTCGTTCCTCTGAACGCCTCTGGAGGAAATCTCATACTCTCGCAGACTTCATTCACTACAAATTTATGCTATCCTGTTTCAACTCTGCCCTCTCGCAAGCTAAACAAGCCTACTTTTCTTCACTAATCAACATGCACAAGTCTAACCCACGCCGACTGTTCTCTCTCTTTGATACTCTACTCAAACCACCCTCCGCTGCCTCTCCTTCCTCCATATCCGCTCAGGACTTTGCTGACTATTTTAAGGAAAAGGTGGAATCCATATTTCAGAACATCCCCTCTGTTTCTTCCTCCCATCCTACACCTCTTCCTAACTCTCCTCCTGCCTTCCTTGACTCTTTTTCCACTGTCTCAGAGGAGGATGTGTCGCTGTTGATCGCCTCTTCTCCCTCTACCACTTGCCCTCTTGACCCCATTCCCTCCCATCTCCTAAAACCTCTTGTTCCTACTATAATCCCTACGCTCACGCACATTTTTAACTCCTCCCTCTGCTCTGGAACCTTTCCATCCTTCTTCAAACATGCAACAGTCATACCATTACTCAAAAACAGCAAGCTTGACCCTACCTGTCTTTCTAACTATCGGCCTGTCTCCCTCCTGCCTTTTGCCTCTAAACTCCTTGAACGTCTTGTATTCGCTCGCTTGCTCCATTTTCTCAACACCTATTCTCTCCTAGACCCTCTACAATCTGGCTTCCGTACTGCTCACTCCACGGAAACAGCCCTCACTAAAATAACTGACGACCTCCATGCTGCCAAAGACAGAGGTCATTACACTCTGCTCATATTACTCGACCTCTCTGCAGCATTTGACACCGTGGACCACCCTCTTCTCCTTCACATTCTCCATACTCTTGGCATTCGGAACAAAGCTCTATCCTGGATCTCATCCTACCTCTCCCATCGTACTTTCAGTGTCTCTTCTGCTAATACCTCCTCCTCCTCTATTGATCTCTCTGTGGGGGTACCCCAGGGCTCTGTCCTGGGACCTCTTCTCTTTTCTCTGTATACACTCTCTCTAGGTGACCTAATAACATCTTTTGGGTTTAATTATCACCTCTATGCTGACGACACACAAATATATTTCTCAACACCCGACCTTACACCTACTGTACAAACCAGTTTCTGAATGTCTCTCTGCTATATCATCCTGGATGGCCCTCCGCCGCCTTAAACTCAACATGGCTAAAACAGAGCTCCTCATACTTCCTCCCAAACCTGGCCCTACTACCTCCTTCCACATTACTGTTGGAACTACGATCATTCACCCAGTAGCCCAAGCACGCTGCCTTGGGGTCACACTCGACTCCTCTCTCACATTTGCCCCTCACATTCAAAACATTTCTAAAACCTGTCGCTTTTTCCTCCGCAATATAACAAAGATACGCCCTTTCCTCTGTTGCTCGACTGCTAAAACTCTGACCCAGGCCCTCATTCTCTCCCGTCTTGATTACTGTAACCTCCTGCTGTCCGGCCTTCCTGCCTCTCACCTGTCTCCCCTACAATCTATCCTTAACGCTGCTGCCAGAATCACTCTACTCTTTCCTAGATCTGTCTCAGCATCTCCCCTCATGAAATCCCTCTCCTGGCTTCCGATCAAATCCCGCATCTCACACTCCATTCTTCTCCTCACTTTTAAAGCTTTACACTCTTCTGCCCCTCCTTACATCTCAGCCCTAATTTCTCGTTATGCACCATCCAGACTCTTGCGTTCTTCTCAAGGATGTCTTCTTTCTACCCCCTTTGTATCTAATGCCCTCTCCCGCCTTAAACCTTTTTCATTGACTGCCCCTCACCTCTGGAATGCCCTTCCCCTCAGTACCCGACTAGCACCCTCTCTATCCACCTTTAAGACCCACCTTAAGACACACTTGCTTAAAGAAGCATATGAATAGGACTGTGGCTATTCTGAACACATGGCACATAAAGCTTGGCCCCCTGCAGATGCACTTACCAGAACTCCCTCCTACTGTCTCTGTACGTTCTCCCTACCTACCAATTAGACTGTAAGCTCCTCGGAGCAGGGACTCCTCTTCCTTAATGTCTAAAGCACTTATTCCCATGATCTGTTATTTATATTATCTGTTATTTATTGGATTACCACATGTATTACTGCTGTGAAGCGCTATGTACATTAATGGCGCTATATAAATAAAGACATACAATACAATACAATACAATACAAGTGTGTCGCCAGTGTATTAACTATAGGTTACGATATATGTATATATACAAACTTCATGTCTTTCTTTGGAGTTATTAACTTAATTTGCCAAAGTACATTTTTTATTTATAAGGTTTAACATTATCCATTTGTCCTATATAGTTGTCTCTCTCACACCCTTATATTACATCTAAGAAAAGCATTATATGTTTTAAGTGTTAAGTTATATTTGGGTGCGCTGTGTTTCATTATGCATTTATCCTAGGACCCTCTAAATCATGTATATTACTTTATAATTACCAACTTGTTTTGTTCAAATAGATACTCATCCAATGATTATTTAAATCATGTAGATTTATTTAATATACATGTGTGTCTGTAGATGTTCTCTGTATATAGCTTACACCAAACATTTGTTTTTATTGTAATACCTTGCATCATTTTCCTTCAAACACATCTTTGCAAGGTATCTGTGCTGTGTTTCTCCCCTTTAGTATATCCATTCCCCCTTTTTCTACTAGAGGAGATGATGTAGAAATCACCATGACTACATGGATGGTTTGTAAACAACTCACCCATATCGCATACACTGCGTTACGTCACTTCCGGTATTCTGGACTAAGCCGCTTCACTTCCGGTTTCCGGTTATGGCGGCTGAACGCTATTCCAGGTAATTAGTTCAGCATAAGAGGGGGAACACAGCACACCTACACTCACTCTCTGATGAAGAGCCGCACAGGCGTGAAACGCGTAAGAGGAGGAGACTTTGCACCCATACCTGTCTGCACCATGACGTGTCAATAAAGAATCTTTTTATTTCACCACTGCTGTCCTGTGGAGTGGTGTTGTTCTGCCGTGCTCTGCATTGCCGCATCCTGTGGTTACCAGATTGTATAAGGAAATGTTTGGTATAGTCCGGGGCAGCCAGTATGGGGGCCCCAGCAAGCGCAGTTTTCAGTGCCTGAAATGCAGTTTCACAGGCAGGAATCCAGATAATAAGCACAGGCAGTTGCTTTCTGGTCAAATCAGTCAGGGGTTTGGCCATGGCGCTGTACTGTGGGACAAATTTCCTGTAGTACCCTGGTGCCCAAAAATGCCATGACCTGTTTCTTGGTTTTTGGAACAGGCCACTGAACTATGGCTTCTACCGTGGCTGGCTCTAGTTTGAGGTGCCCTCCACCCACCCTGTGCCCAAGTACAGGACCACTGCCATCCCTACCATACACTTTGTAGGTTTCAAGGTCAGCCCAGCCTCCCTAATCCTATCCAGCACCGCAGCTACATGTCCTAAGAGGGAGTCCCAGGAATTACTAAAGACAGCAATGGCATCTAAGTAAGCCCTGGCATAGCTCTGCATCCCTTCCAGTAATCTATTGACTAGGCGTTGGAAGGAAGCCAGGGCATTCTTCATCCCAAATGGCATCACTAAAAACTCATAGAGGCCACTTGAAGTGATGAATGCTGACTTCTCCCTAGCCTCCAGGGTCAGTGGGATTTGCCAATAGCCTTTGCTCAAATCCATGGTGGTCAGATACTTTGCCCCCGTGAGTTCATCCAGTAACTCATCCATGCGGGGCATTGGGTAGGCATCTGACACCATCCCAGAGTTGAGCAAGCGGTAGTCCACACAAAACCGGGTGGTCTTGTCCTTCTTAGGGACTAGAACTACCGGACTTGCCCAAAGACTCTGGGACGGAGTAATTACCCCTAGGGTCAGCATCTCCTCTATCTCCCTCTCCATACTGGTCTTGACCTCTGCTGACACTCTATAAGCGTGCTTATGCAGAGGCTGCAGGTCCCCTGTGTGCACTGGGTGTTTTGTGAGATGTGTGTTCCCTGGCATGTCAGTGAAGAGGGCCCTATACTTAGCTAGCATGTCCCTGGCTTCTCCCTTCTGCCTAGCACTTAACTGTGCCCCTATCTCCACCTGTTCCACAGTGTTTCCCTGCCTAGCCTCCCCTAAGAGATCAGGCAGAGCATTGCTCACCGGATCCTCCAGCAGTGGGCTACAAATGGCCATTACTGCTCCCAAACTCGGTGCTCTGTATTCCTTCAACATATTAATGTGATATGTCTGTGCCTCTCTGGCTCTACCTGTACAACATAGTTGTACTCATTCACCTTTTGGATGACCGGGTACGGTCCTGACCAGGCAGCCATCAATTTGTTCTTCCGAGTGGGTTTGAGAACAAGCACCTGCTGTCCTGGGATGAATTCTCTGCTATGGGCATTCCGGTCATACCATTGCTTTTGCTTGGTCTGAGCGGCCCGGAGGTGGTCCTGGGCCACCCCCATGAGCATCTCTAACCAGTCTCGGAGATCTACTACATACTGGATCACTGAAGCATCAGTAGCAGTAGCCTCCCTTTCCCATCCCTCACGGAATAGGTCCAGAGGTCCACGTACCCTGCGGCCATATAGTAGCTCGAAGGGGGAAAAGCCTGTAGATTCCTGCGGTATCTCTCGGTAGGCAAACAGCAAGTGCTGTAAATGAATCTCCCAGTCTTTCCCCTCCGCCTCTATAAAGGTCCGAAGCATCGGCTTCAGGGTACCATTAAACCTCTCACATAATCCGTTTGTCTGGGGATGGTAAGGGGTAGTGCGCCTGTGCTTTACATCGCATGCATCCCAGAGACAATGGAACAGTTCACTCATGAATTGCGACCCTTGATCGGTTAGGATATCACTAGGGAAACCTACCCTAGCAAAAATGTTCAGCAGCGCTGCTGCTACAGTCTTGGCATCTATGGTGCCAGCGCTACCACCTCAGGGTAGTGGGTGGCAAAATCCACCACCGTGAGGATGTAGCACTTCCCTGACCTGCTAGGGATCATAAGGGGTCCTACCAGATCCATCGCTACCTTCTGGAAGGGTTCCCCTATTACCGGTATGCGTTTCAGGGGTGCCTTAACATGGTCACCCGCCTTACCCACTCGCTGGCAGGCATCACAAGAGCGGCAGAAAGTACCCACATCCCGGGATGCCCCGGCCAGTAGTAATGCTGTAATAACCGGGCTTGCGTCCTGTTGACCCCCTGATGCCCTGCTAACGGAATAGAGTGAGCTACCCGTAACAGTTGTTGTCGGTACCCCTGGGGCACTACTAGCTGTTGCTTACCGGTCAATCCCTCCTCTATCCCTGGGTTCCCTTCTTCTCTATACAGAAGTCCCTTATGCCATAGGCAGTGTTCAGTGCCCTTCCCTGCGGAGACTCGGCCGCCCGAAGTCTCACGCCGGCCAGGCTGGGGTCTGTTTTCACTGCCTCCCTAAACTGGGCTCCTAATTCTGGCCACCCCCCAGTCATGTCATTGTCAGGGGAATGGGGAAGGGTGAGGGGGAACATTAAGTCAGTCTGTGGTTGCAACTGATCCTGGCTTACCTCCCCGGGCTCCTCAACGCCCTCCGCTATCGTTGGTCCCAAAGGCAGGGGGACTGGCGCCGCCGCCATTGCCGCTGTCTGGCTCCGGGTAACCGCCGCCACCACAGCGGGTCTGGGTATCCGGTCGTAGGTGCAAGTCATCGGTCCCAGATCGTTGCCAAGAAGAACCTCAGCATCCAAACCGGGTAAAATGCCCACCTCCCGCACACCCTGTCTCGCCCCCCAATCCAAAAAGATCATGGCAATCTGCAGGAAATGTTGCTCTCCATCAGCCACAGTGATCTGCATCAAAGGACCTGGGAGCAATTCCTCTGGCCGGACCATATCAGGTTGGACCAGGGTCACTGCAGCCCCTGAATCCATCAGGCCGACGGCTTGCCGGTCACTGACTGTGAGATCTCTGCTCCGGCCATCCATCTGCTGCAGGGCTGCGCTGATCTGTCCTCCGCCCCTGGCTGTAGGCACCGATGAAACCGGGACAGGCGTTGCATGGGACGTCTCACTGGGAGTTGTTTCCATGACTGGTCCGGAGTCTTTGGTGGAAGCCACCCACACGTGGGCTACCGGCTTCGCAGCTGGGGTGCGTTGCCCCTGATGGGGTCCTCTGGAACACAGGGGTTTTGGGCAATCTGGTCTGATATGACCAGTGCAGTTACAGTTGTAGCACTGGCGCTCGTGCAGGAGCTCTCCCGCCTTCAGTGGACTGCTGCCCGTAGGCGGCTTCTGAGTCCAATGGGGAGTACTGGCCGCCTTTTTGGCTGGGGCCACCGCCGCCACCTTGGCTACTGCTTTGGCGGGAATCAGCGCTCGGCTGGCCACATAGTCATCTGCGAGCCTCGCCGCCTCCTGGTAAGTCTTGGGCTTTTTGTCATACACCCAAGCCCTCACCGCCGGCTGGCACTGCTGCATGAGCTGCTCCTGAAAGATGAGGTCCAGCAGGCATTGGTAAGTCTGTGCCTCATAGCCCTCCACCCCTCGAATCCCGTACAAAGCCATGCGGGTCGCATAGGTGACATAGATCTCCAGTGACTGTCTCTCTTCCAGGCGGAATTTACCCTGGTAAGTCTCAGGGGTAAAACCGAATTGAAATAACAACAGTTCTTTCAGGTGATCATAGTCATCAGCATACTCCTCTGGAAGCGCCATCATCGTCTGCTTAGCCAAGCCAGACAGCAAGGGGTCCAAGCGTGCGACCCGGTGCTGGGGCAGTACTTTGTACCGCCGGCACTGTGTTTCAAAGTTCTTTTAAAAACTGTCAATCTGATCAGTACCTTCCACGAACTTGGTGAGACTGTGATGGTCCAGTTTGAGAGCATCTTTGTTGTGATGTGCAGGGGGCAATAAGCGCTGCCATAGTGATAAACTGCAGCTGCTCCTCCGGTGTCCCTCTGTCACTCCATGCAGAAACCAGTGCAATCATTTCAGGGGTGAACGGACTGGTAGCCGCAGAAACCAGTACCCCTCTTGATGCACTGCTCCCGGGAGGAGCGCTCGTTCCCTCCAGAGGATTCTGCTGCCCCTGCACTGGGTTCCTTCCCTGATCTTCGGGCGGCTGCACAAGGGCAAGCTGAGCCGTATCCTGAGGCTCTGCAAGCCGGGATTCATGGTCTCTGATTGCCTCCTTCATCTGTGCGACCTTTTGGTCCTCCCAGGCCAGTCCATATTCCCGGCACTTGTCCCGCAGCTGAGCTCGGGTGCAGATATTGGATGAGCATTCAGCCTCGCTCATGGTTCATAGCTGGTAGGGGTTCGGTCGTAACAGTGAGGTGGTGTTACCACTTGTGTTAAATGTTGCACAACTGTGTATTCAATATCTTTAGTCCCAGGAACTCGCAATTCACCTCAAGTTCCCACTGTATTACAGAGTCCTGCAGTACACTGTATTACAGGTCCAGTTCAATCCCGCCGCTGCCACCAGTTATTATAGAGCTTGTCATGGTAACTTATGACAAGATATAATATACACCAAATAACTGGGTTGAACTGAACGAGGCTTAGATATAATAAAGTATATTTATTCCTTAGATAGGTGAACACAGCAAGATAGTACAATTAACAGACAAGAAGGTAACACTTACTTAGGGGTTGGAATGAAGAAGTATCAGATAGCAATTCTCCAGCAATCAGGTATCAATCAAGATGTAATCAGAAGACAAAGACTGTATGGTTGACAACAGTTTATATATCTTTGTAACCCTATTCTTAACATTGAGTACAGGCTATTGGAGAACAATTACCTGTACCCAATCTGTAACGTGGGAACACAGTTTAACCCATGCCCCCCAGCTAGTTGGCCCATGCATACTGGGACTCTGAGGGTCTCATTTCTGTAGCCCCACACCTAAATCAGGGGCGCCCGGCAGTCTACCAGATGGGGTATCTGGCAGGATACTCTTTGTTTGTAAGTGTGAGTTATAACACCCACAAACCACTCCAGCTTCACGCTTCTCCGCCCTCATGTAAACAGTTAGAGTGGCTGAGTCTTTGATCAGGGGCCTGCTTCCTAGACATTTGGTCGCTCTTCTGACCATTTGCATTCCTTAGTATGTAGGAATCTTCGCGGCATTTGTCTCCACTTTGAAATACAGTATGATGGTTAATACACAAACATATTAAAATATCCGGTTTTGTTAGGTCCAGCGGGTCCAAACTACCCAGGCCTTACTGCCGGAAGTGGGACACTATAGTGTCCAAGTTTCAGCCTGCTACGTCCTTCAGAACCGGAGATATGCAAATACCACATAAACCGTTTCTTAGTTTATCACAAAATTCTCAGCTGTAAACTAAATCTCGGTTTTTCACTCATTCCCCATTGAAAACAATGGGCTCCGCCGCCATAGGCTTTCAATGGTGAAACTCCGCCATTGCCGGCTATGGGAGTCTGCCGTCATAGACTTTCAACGGGGCGCCGCCGCCGTTGAAGCCTATGGGACTTCTCCGCCATAGCCGGTCAATGGGGAAACGGCCGCCATTGAAGTCTATGGGAAAAACTCACAAACCTTTATGGTGGTCCATACTCCATCGGGTTGGTCGGAGAGGGTCGGGAATGGTTCTGCAGTCATGCCGGAACAGTGACTGCAGGTACCCCAAACCACGGCCCTCTGGACCCTCCAGAACCGGAGATATGGGCTTATGATTTTCAGGGTTTCGGACTTAGCCGTTTTCTCGTGCTGCTTCTGCCGCCGCCATTGAAACCTATGGCGCGACCCGCTCAGCCAGCACGACCCTTTCCGGGGGTCCTGGATTCTTGGACCCAGTGGTGGTCAAGTGAGGGGAGGCCTAGGAGCTAGGGGCAAAAAGAATTTTATTTCTGGGTGCCCTAGAACCTAAGATTCCCACGCCACTTGTCGTTGAACTTACTAATCGTGATGAAAGCTCTTTTACAGATAATGTATCCGCTTTGCGGTTTTGCGGTTTGGACGGCTGCCAACCTATTCCTGGAGATCACCGTCGAGGAATCTCCATTGAAGCCAATGGGCCCATTGACTTACAATGGGAAACCGCCGCTCCTCCTCTCGGATGCCACCTGCTGGTCTTCGAGGGAAACAGGTCCAAAACAGCTTGATCCGCCATTGAAATGAATGGAGCTCCAATGGTGGCCTATGGGACTCTGCAAAATGGTGCCTGAAAAGGCGGGAAAATTAAACAAAGGGCTATAATCACTATCTACCCATTAACCCTTGTCCTCCCGGATGGATCCCAGTGTGTGTGTGGTGTAGACACTTACATGATGATAAAACATTGGAACAGGGGATCATACATTTTGATGTCATAGCAAGGTGCAAACCACATTCCTGGACCGCAGTCCAGTTAACCCCTTGCCTCCCCGGTGAGGTCAGGGGGTGGCCACATGGGGTGTAACCCCTTTAATTCTGGGCCAATCCCCCTCTCCCTCTACAGAAGGGTAAAAAAAAATTGCTCTGAAAATAGTGTTTATCAACAACGAGCAAAAACATTATTGAATACATTTGGAAAGAAAAAATATAAAAAAAATCACCTTGGATCAAGCTTTTTCTAAAGTCAATGAAAAAGATCTTCTGGTTTATAATTCAAATAAGAATAAAAATAGTATTAATAGTGAACAT